>NC_135238.1:193430519-193731680 GCF_051348905.1 Ranitomeya variabilis
CAATAAAACAGGGAAGCTGGGTGACAAGAGACACTATAAAGCAAAACATAGAAATGTTTGTCTGCAGATCCCAGCAAACCTGGCTGCAGCTGTCAACTACCGAATACCTATAGTAACATAGCAAATAGATCAATGGTTGTACTCAACTGTACTTAAGCAAGGAAATGTGCGATACATGAAATGTGAACAGCTAAGGCCGGCCTCACACTAGCGAGTTTTACGGACGTATGAGCGCATAAACTAAGTCCGTAAAATTCGCATTACACACGGCCCAATGAATCTCTATGTCCCAGCTCCTATCTGCCGTATATTACGCATCCGTAATATACGGTCTTGTACGGCCGTAGAAAATCGCAGCATGCTGCGTTTGTCACCGTATTGCGCAAAAAAATCGCCAATGAAAGTCTATGGGGGCGAGAAAAATACGGATTCCACATGGACCAGCAGTGTGACTTGCGAGAAATACGCAGCGGTGTTAGTGAAAAGCCGGTAATTCAATTGCCGGCTTTTCATTTCTCCTTCCCAAACCTGACATGATATGAGACATGGTTTACATACAGTAAACCATCTCATATCCCCTTTTTTTTGCATATTCCACACTACTAATGTTAGTAGTGTTTATGTGCAAAATTTGGGTGCTGTAGCTGCTAAAATAAAGGGTTAAATGGCGGAAAAAATTGGCGTGGGCTCCCGCGCAATTTTCTCCGCCAGAGTGGTAAAGCCAGTGACTGAGGGCAGATATTATTAGCCAGGAGAGGGCCCATGGTTATTGGCCCCCCCCCAGCTACAAACATCTGCCCCCCGCCACCCCAGAAAAGGCACATCTGGAAGATGCGCCTATTCTGGCACTTGGCCACTCTCTTCCCACTCCCGTGTAGCGGTGGGATATGGGGTAATGAAGGGTTAATGTCACCTTGCTATTGTAAGGTGACATTAAGCCAGATTAATAATGGAGAGGCGTCAATTATGTCACCTATCCATTATTAATCCAATTGTATGAAAGGGTTAAAAAACACACACACATTATTATAAATTATTTTAATGAAATAAACACACAGGTTGCTTTAATATTTTATTGCTCTCTCAATCCACCTGAAGACCCTCGCTTGGCAAAATAATAAACCAACAATATACATACCTTCTGATGAACTGTCACGTCCCACGAAGTAAATCCATCTGAAGGGGTTAAATCAATTTACAGGCAGGAGCTGTGCTAAAGCACTCACTCGTACCTGTAAACCCCGGGTGCTGAAAGGAAAGCTGGGTGATCTGTACTTACATTGAGTCGTGGTGAGGCGCCCTCTGCTGGATGTTCTCATGAACTGCAGCCTTGGAAAAGTTCCCACGCTCGAGTTCATGTGAGTTCATCCTGCAGAGGGCGCCTCACCGCGACTCAATGTAAGTACAGATCACCCACCTTTCCTTTCAGCACCCGGGGTTTACAGGTACGAGTGAGTGCTTTAGCACAGCTCCTGCCTGTAAAATGATTTAACCCCTTCAGATGGATTTACTTCGTGGGACGTGACAGTTCATCAGAAGGTATGCATATTGTTGGTTTATTATTTTGCCAAGCGAGGGTCTTCAGGTGGATTGAGAGAGCAATAAAATATTAAAATAACCTGTGTGTTTATTTCATTAAAATAATTTTTAATAATGTGTTTTTTAACCCTTTCATACAATTGGATTAATAATGGATAGGTGACATAATTGACGCCTCTCCATTATTAATCTGGCTTAATGTCACCTTACAATAGCAAGGTGACTTTAACCCTTCATTACCCCATATCCCACCGCTACACGGGAGTGGGAAGAGAGTGGCCAAGTGCCAGAATAGGCGCATCTTCCAGATGTGCCTTTTCTGGGGTGGCTGGCGGCGGATGTTTGTAGCCAGGGGGGGGGCCCAATAACCATGGACCCTCTCCTGGCTATTAATATCTGCCCTCAGTCACTGGCTTTACCACTCTGGCGCAGAAAATTGCGCGGGAGCCCACGCCAATTTTTTCCGCCATTTAACCCTTTATTTTAGCAGCTACAGCACCCAAATTTTGCACATACACACTACTAACATTAGTAGTGTCGAATATGCAAAAAAAAAAGGGGATATGAGATGGTTTACTGCATGTAAACCATGTCTCATATCCTGTCGGGTTTGTGAAGGAGAAATGAAAAGCCGGCAATTGAATTACCGGCTTTTCACATATATCGCGCTGAATTAAATATAAATACAGAATATATATATATATATGTGTCTCAATGACATATATATATATATATATATATATATATATATATATATATATATATGTATGTATACTGTATATATTTTTTAACGAACATTTGAGCACATAAATCCATTAGATGTCGGTTTTGCAAGCCTGCAAGAAAATATCGCAGTACAGATGCCATACGGATTACATACTGAGGATGCCATGCGCAAAATACGCTGACACACCCTGCCTACGGATGACATACGGACTATTTTGGGGACTTTTCTGCGTATTACGGCCGTAATAAACGGACCGTATTTTTATACGCTGAGTGTGAGGCCAGCCTTAATGGCTTGTAAAATCTATGAAAAAACACATGACATGCTTAGCACAAGATTTGGCCAAAAAATGTGAGCCCAACCACCAAATGTCAAGGTAATCTCAGATCGGATGGGTACCTGACCTGTCTGCCTAGTGTGAACACTTACCTCTGGCTAATAACATGGTAAAGCCTGCATTTATAGGAAGGTTTCCTTTACAGCATTAGAAGAACCAATAAGGCTATGCTCACACGTTGCATCTTTGCTTTATTTTTTTCTGCAGTCAAAACCTGCTCTTTTGGCAGTAAAGAAACTGATTACAAAAAGCAAGTTTTGCTGTGTTTTTAGCTGCGTTTTTTTCTGTTTTTCAAGATCCTAAAGTTCAGCTTTGCTTCCACCACAAAGGCATGAACAATGCAAGGTGTTAGGTCACAAATGCAAGACATATGTGACACCATTTTGGGAAAAAAAGGTAATTTGAGGAAATTAGTGTAAAAAGATTTTTATGTCTGAAAATATAGTGACTATTCTGAACAAGAAAAGTTCATGAAAAAATACACAACTACAAATGTAACAGTGGTGGGGAGTTGAATTGGTAGGGAATAGTCTACCTAGGACATTGGGTTTGTAGGACACTGTTTATTTTCACACTTTAGTTGGCCCTTGAGTATTGTTCAATTTCACACCTTGGTCGGACAATGTTTACTTCACACATATCATTAATTTAATTATCGTAAACTGTGCTAATCCTAACTGCCATTCTCAAGTGAGGAGATCGAGATATTATGGTTTAACCCCTTCCCGACCTGTGACACAGCGTATGCGTCATGAAAGTCGGTGCCAATCCGACCTGTGACGCATATGCTGTGTCACAGAATGATCGCGTCCCTGCAGATCGGGTGAAGGGGTTAACTCCCATTTTACCCGATCTGCAGAGACAGGGGGAGTGGTGCTTCAGCCCAGGGGGGGTGGCTTCACCCCCCCGTGGCTACGATCGCTCTGATTGGCTGTTGAAAGTGAAACTGCCAATCAGAGCGATTTGTAATATTTCACCCAAAAAAACGGTGAAATATTACAATCCAGCCATGGCCGATGCTGCAATATCATCTGCCATGGCTGGAGACCCCGATCTGCCCCCACCCCACCCCACCGATCACCTCCCCAGTCATCCTTTTTGCCCCGATCTCCGTTCCGCTCCCCTCCTCCCTCCTGTCGGCTCCCCCGGTCATCCTGTCCGCTCCCCAGGTCCTCCGATCCCCCCCCCCCCCCCCGTGTTCCGATCCCACCCCCCCATACTTACCTAGCACCGATGTCCCTCCCGGTGTCCGGCCGTCTTCTTCATGGGCGCCGCCATCTTGGAAAATGGCGGGCGCATGAGCAGTGCGCCCGCCGAATCTGCCAGCCGGCAGATTCGTTCCTCCACATTTTGGTCGCTGTGATAAGTTCTATCACAGCGATCAAAATAAAAAAAATAGTAAATAACTCCCCCCCTTTATCACCCCCATAGGTAGGGACTATAATAAAATACAGAAAATATAATTATTTTTGTTTTTCCATTAGGGTTAGGGGTAGGGTTAGGGGTAGGGTTGCACTTAGGGTTGCACTTAGGGTTGCACTTAGGGATGCACTTAGGGTTGCACTTAGGGATGCACTTAGGGATGCACTTAGGGATGCACTTAGGGCTAGGGTTGCACTTAGGGATGCACTTAGGGATGCACTTAGGGATGCACTTAGGGTTGCACTTAGGGTTGCACTTAGGGCTAGGGTTGCACTTAGGGATGCACTTAGGGTTGCACTTAGGGTTGCACTTAGGGATGCACTTAGGGTTGCACTTAGGGATGCACTTAGGGATGCACTTAGGGTTGCACTTAGGGCTAGGGTTGCACTTAGGGATGCACTTAGGGATGCACTTAGGGTTGCACTTAGGGATGCACTTAGGGATGCACTTAGGGATGCACTTAGGGTTGCACTTAGGGATGCACTTAGGGTTGCACTTAGGGTTGCACTTAGGGCTAGGGTTGCACTTAGGGATGCACTTAGGGTTGCACTTAGGGATGCACTTAGGGATGCACTCAGGGTTGCACTTAGGGTTGCACATAGGGTTGCACTTAGGGATAGGGTTGCACTTAGGGCTAGGGTTGGAATTAGGGTTAGAATTAGGCTATGTGCACATGGTGCAGATTTGGCTGCGGATCCGCAGCGGATTGGTCACTGCGGATTCGTAGCAGTTTTCCATCACGTTTACAGTACCACGTAAACCTATGGAAAACCAAATCCGCTGTGCCCATGGTGCGGAAAATACAGCGCGGAAACACTGCGTTGTATTTTCCGCAGCATGTCAATTCTTTGTGCGGATTTCGCAGCGTTTTACACCTGCTCCATAATAGGAATCCGCAGGTGAAATCCACACAAAAAAACACTGGGAATCTGCGGTAAATCAGCAGGTAAAGCGCAGTGCGTTTTACCTGCAGATTTTTCAAAAACAGTGCGGAAAAATCCGCACACAAATCCGCAACGTGGGCACATAGCCTTAGGGTTAGGGTTGGAATTAGAGTTAGGGTTGGAATTAGGGTTAAGACTAGGGTTAGGGGTGTGTTGGGGTTAGGGTTGGGATTAGGGTTAGGAGTGTGTTGGAGTTAGAATTGAGGGGTTTCCACCGTTTAGGCACATCAGGGGTCTCCAAACGCGACATGGCGCCACCATTGATTCCAGCCAATCTTGCGTTCAAAAAGTCAAATGGTGCGCCCTCCATTCCAAGCCCCGACGTGCGCCCAAACAGTGGTTTACCCCCACATATGGGATACCAGCGTACTCAGGACAAACTGGGCAACAACTATTGGGGTCCATTTTCTCCTGTTACCCTAGCAAAAATAAAAAATTACTTGCTAAAACATAATTTTTGAGGAAAGAACAATTATTTTTTATTTTCACGGCTCTACGTTATAAACTTATGTGAAGCACTTGGGGGTTGAAAGTGCTCACCACACATCTAGATAAGATCCTTTTGGGGTCTAGTTTCCAAAATGGGGTCACTTGTGGGGTGTTTCTACTGTTTAGGCACATCAGGGGCTCTGCAAATGCAACGTGACGCCCGCAGACCATTCCATCAAAGTCTGCATTTCAAATATCACTACTTCCCTTCCGAGCCCTGACGTGTGCCCAAACAGTGGTTTACCCCCACATATGAGGTATCAGCGTACTCACAACAAACTGGGCAACAAATATTGGGGTCCAATTTCTCCTGTTACCCTTGTGAAAATAAACAATTGCTTGCTAAAACATCTTTTTTGAGGAAAGAAAAATGATTTTTTATTTTCACGGATCTGCGTTGTAAACTTCTGTGAAGCATTTGGGGGTTGAATGTGCTCACCACACATCTAGATAAGTTCCTTGGGGGGTCTAGTTTCCAAAATGGGGTCACTTGTGGGGGGTTTCTACTGTTTAGGCACATCAGGGGCTCTGCAAACGTAACATGATTCCCGCAGACCATTCCATCAAAGTCTGCATTCCAAATCGTCACTACTTCCCTTCTGAGCCCCGGCATGTGCCCAAACAGTGGTTTACCCCCACATTTGGGGTATCAGCGTACTCAGGAGAAACTGGAAAACAAATTTTGGGGTCAAATTTTTCCTGTTACCCTTGGGAAAATTAAAAAATTCTGGGCTAAAAAAATATTTTTGAGGAAAGAAAACACATTTATTATTTTCACGGCTCTGCGTTATAAACTTCTGTGAAGCACTTGTGGGTTCAAAGTGCTCACCACACATCTAGATAAGTTCCCTTGGGGGTCTAGTTTCCAAAGTGGGGTCACTTGTGGGGAGTTCCTACTGTTTAGGCACATCAGGGGCTCTGCAAACGCAACGTGACGCCCGCAGAGCATTCCATTAAAGTCTGCATTTCAAAACGTCACTACTTCCCTTCCGATCCCCGACGTGTGCCAAAACAGTGATTTACCCCCACATATGGGGTATCAGCGTACTCAGGAGAAACTGCACAACAACTTTTGGGGTCCAATTTCTCCTGTTACCCTTGGGAAAATAAAAAATTGTGGGCTAAAAAATCATTTTTGAGGAAAGAATTTTTTTTTTTTTTTTTCATGGCTCTGCGTTATAAACATCTGAGAAGCACTTGGGGGTTCAAAGTGCTCACCACACATCTAGATTAGTTCCTTGGGAGGTCTAGTTTGCAAAATGGGGTCACTTGTGCGGGAGCTCCAATGTTTAGGCACACAGGGGCTCTCCAAACGCGACATGGTGTCCGCTAATGATTGAAGCTAATTTTCCATTCAAAAAGCCAAATGGCATGCCTTCCCTTCCGAGCCCTGCCGTGCGCCCAAACAGTGGTTTACCCCCACATATGGGGTATCATCGTACTCAGGACAAACTGGACAACAACATTTGGAGTCCAATTTCTCCTATTACCCTTGGGAAAATAAAAAACTCCGGGCTAAAAATCATTTTGAGGAAAGAAAAATATTTTTTTATTTTCATGGCTCTGCGTTATAAACTTCTGTGAAGCACCTGGGGGATTTAAGTGATCACTATGCATCTAGATTAGTTCCTTGGGGGGTCTAGTTTCCAAAATGGGGTGACTTGTAGGGGAGCTCCAATGTTTAGGCACACAGGGGCTCTCCAAACGCGACATGGTGTCCGCTAACGATTGGAGCTAATTTTCCATTCAAAAAGTCAAATGGCGCGCCTTCCCTTCCGAGCCTTGCCGTGCACCCAAACAGTGGTTTACTCCCACATATGAGGTATCGGCATACTCAGGAGAAATTGCCCAACAAATTTTAGGATCCATTTTATCCTGTTGCCCATGTGAAAATGAAAAAATTGAGGCTAAAAGAAATTTTGTGTGAAAAAAAAGTACTTTTTCATTTTTACGGATTAATTTGTGAAGCATCTGGGGGTTTAAAGTGCTCAATATGCATCTAGATAAGTTCCTTGGGGGGTCTAGTTTCCAAAATGGGGTCAATTGTGGGGGAGCTCCAATGTTTAGGCACACAGGGGCTCTCCAAACCTGACATGGTGTCCGCTAACGATGGAGATAATTTTTCATTCAAAAAGTCAAATGGCGCTCCTTCCCTTCCGAGCCTTACCATGTGCCCAAACAGTAGTTTACCCCCACATATGAGGTATTAGCGTACTCAGGAAAAATTGCCCAACAAATTTTAGGATCCATTTTATCCTGTTGCCCATGTGAAAATGAAAAAATTGAGGCTAAAAGAAATTTTGTGTGAAAAAAAGTACTTTTTCATTTTTATGGATTAATTTGTGAAGCATCTGGGGGTTTAAAGTGCTCACTATGCTTCTAGATAAGTTCCTTGGGGGGTCTAGTTTCCAAAATGGGGTCACTTGTGGGGGAGCTCCAATGTTTAGGCACACGGGGGCTCTCCAAACGCGACATGGTGTCCGCTAAAGATTGGAGCCAATTTTTCATTCAAAAAGTCAAATTGCGCTCCTTCCCTTCCGAGCCCTGCCGTGCGCCCAAACAGTGGTTTACCCCCACATATGAGGTATCAGCGTACTCAGGACAAATTGGACAACAACATTCGTGGTCCAGTTTCTCCTTTTACCCTTGGGAAAATAAAAAAATTTTCGCTAAAAGATCATTTTTGTGACTAAAAAGTTAAATGTTAATTTTTTCCCTCCATGTTGCTTCTGCTGCTGTGAAACACCTGGAGGGTTAATAAACTTCTTGAATGTGGTTTTGAGCACCTTGAGGGGTGCAGTTTTTAGAATGGTGTCACTTTTGGGTATTTTCAGCCATATAGAACCCTCAAACTGACTTCAAATGTGAGGTGGTCCCTAAAAAAAATGGTTTTGTAAATTTTGTTGTAAAAATGAGAAATCACTAGTCAAATTTTAACCCTTATAACTTCCCAGCAAAAAAAAAAATTTGTTTCCAAAATTGTGCTGATGTAAAGTAGACATGTGGGAAATGTTATTTATTAACTATTTTGTGTCACATAACTCTCTGGTTTAACAGAATAAAAATTCAAAATGTGAAAATTGCAAAATTTTCAAAATTTTCGCCAAATTTCTGTTTTTTTCACAAATAAACTCAGAAATTATCGACCTAAATTTACCACTAACATGAAGCCCAATATGTCACGAAAAAACAATCTCAGAACCGCAAGGATCCGTTGAAGCGTTCCTGAGTTATTACCTCATAAAGGGACACTGGTCAGAATTGCAAAAAATGGCAAGGTCATTAAGGCCAAAATAGGCTGGGTCATGAAGGGGTTAAACTTGGAAAAATCACAAAAATAAATGGGTTTCACATCCTGCTGTACATGTTTTTTTCCCCACTAAAAACGCACCAAAACCTGATATCTGCCGTTTTTGCACTTACTCATTGCTATAGGTGAAACAAAAATGCTGAAAGAAAGAAAGAAGTGACATGTTGCAGTTTTCAAAAACACAGAAGTTTTCCAATTCAGTCAAATTAAAAATCCGATGATTAACTGACATGTGCCCGAAAACAACCATGACCTATGACATGTATATACATCATAGGTCGTAAAGGGGTTAAAAAGAGAGTATGTCCACCCAACCATGTTGTTCCCATAAAGTACTGAAAATTTTTCCATGTTCTATTAGGTTAACACATTTTAAGAATTCTGTTCAAATGTTGTTGTGTTTATTAGACAATACGTGCCATTCTTCACCACTTTTTCTAGATGACCTTTCGATAAGCCAAGTCTTACACCCTACAGCAAGTCTCCTCTTTGTTAATTCTCTTGACAGGTTCCTGGCATCCATCACTTTTAACCCAATGTAAACACACAAGCCAATTTGCTATTTGGAATGTTTCTTAGCAGACGTCTGGAAGTGAAATCATGACATCTGTTTTATAGAATAACTTTAATGATTATTGACCAGGAAAAGTCATGTTAAGACTATTGACTACAGATATATTAGCACACAAATCTGTCATGTTGTTGCTGGATTCAAAGCAGTCGAACATTCCTATCTAGATCAAGAGGAAAAGCTGCCATTACTGCAAACCCAATCTGAAAGTGCAAGGTAACGATTTACAGAAAAGCAGGCTGGATGTAAAACGTAGAACTGATACAACCCATAGAGGTTAAGGAGACAAGGCTTATAAAGGCAAGCAGCAACCTTTGAAGAGAAACAAGCTGTAGGTCTTTATAGCTATAGATACACACATGGAACAGCGCTCAATCAGAAGAGTTGGTCGCTGAGCTTCATTGTGGTAATGTTCTTCAAACTAATGCCACCGCCATCCTTTCTTCTCCAATGCAATGGTTAGCCGCCAACACTACATATCATTGCAAATTGCCTCTTCTGAGAAAAAGAGGACTTAAACTCTATAGCGCCACCTGTTTAAGTCCTCTTTTTCTCAGAAGAGGCAATTTGCATATTTAATTTCCCAGAGGAGCATTGCACGGCGAATAAGCCTCCTTACCTTGACAAGCCAGCTGGTATGTCACTCTCCATAAGGAGAAACGTTACCCCTTAGACTACATATCATTGGACATTACACATTAAAGGGAACCTATGACTAGAGCTAATGTGATTAAACTATAATCATTCGGCTATAGTTTTACTATTAGACAGGAAAATAATTTATAAAACTGCTGAAACTTATGAAGCCCACTAACAGTTGTCTGAGTGGTGACTTGTCATGGTGTTCTGTTAGCAGACGCCTCGACCTTGATTGATGTCTTGAGTGGAAAGTCATTCAAAGTAAAGTGGTCATTCCAACAGTGAGGACACCATGACTTGCAACAACTACAGTACTGTACTACTACTAAGTGAAGAGACAAGAAAAAGAACATTTGGACAGCACTCCTGGGCAGATAGAGAACTAAAGTGGTGCAAAGCTTCAGAAGAACCTGCTCGACATCATCCACCTAAGATATAATCCATAAGATAAGAAAAGCAGCACTTTAGCGGAGGATTGAGTCAAACAATGTAGGACAGATAAAAAATGTATATGGTAACTAAAGTACCCATTAAAAGCTAGGTCACACTGGTTCATGCAATTCTTTTCCCTGTTCTTATTGTAATACGCACCTTCTAGATTCAGACTGAAGGCAGTAAAACCACAAAGAAACACATAAGTAAATAAGAAGTGAAGCCAAAAGCTTCTCTTAAAGGGAACCTGTCACCCCTAAAATCGAAGATGAGCTAAGCCCACCAGCATCAGGGGCTTATCTACAGCATTCTGTAATGCTGTAGATATGCCCCCGATGTATCCTGAAAGATGAGAGAAAGAGGTTAGATTACACTCACCGGGGCGGGCAGTCCAATCCGATGGGCGTCGCGGTCCGGGGCCTCCTATCTTCATAGGATGACGTCCTCTTCGTCCGCAGCATGAATACAAGAAGAGGACATCATCGTAAGAAGATGGGAGGCGCTGGACTGGACCACCCCTGGGTGAGTATAATCTAACCTCTTTTTCTCATCGTTCAGGATCAGGATACATCGGGGGCTTATCTACAGCATTCCAGAATGCTGTAGATAAGCCCTGATGCCGGTGGGCTTAGCTCATCTTCGATTTTGGGGGTGACAGGTTCCCTTTAAGTAGCTTCATCAGGTAGCCAACGGGAACAGCTTTCCAATAGTCTTGAAGGATTTCCCAGAGTTGCTGAACACTTGTTGACTGTTTTGCCTTCACTATTTTCAAGTCATCCAAAACCATATCAATTGGTTCACGGTTGGGTGTTTGTGGATGCCAGATCATCAGATGCAGCACTTCACTTCTCTCCTTCTTGATCACATAGACCCTACACAGCCTGAAGGTGTGTTTTGGATCATTGCCCTGTACCAACACAAATAATGGTCCCACTAAGTGCAACTCAGATGCATCTCATGTCGTTGCAGAACGTGGTGGAAGACATGCTAGGTAAGTATGCCTTGAATTTGGAATAAATCACCAATATTGACACTAGCAAATGCCCTCTCACCATCACACGTCCTCCTCCAAGATTCATGGTTAGCTCCACATGTAAAAAAAAAATCTCTATCACAAAAACATGGGTTGTTCCGAAAACTTGATTGCAGGGGAATGTCCTGTAGTTACCTTGAGTTGCGGTGATGCGCCCTCTGCTGGATGTCCTCATGAACTGGAGCCTTGGAAAAGTTCCCACGCTCGAGTTCATATGAGGACATCCAGCAGAGGGCGCCTTACCGTGACTCAAGGTAACTACAGGTCACCCTGCTTTCCATTCATTCCCCGGGGGTTTTACAGGCACGAGCACTGCTTTAGCAGAACTCCTGGCTGTAAAATGATTTAACCCCTTCAGATGGATTTACTTCGTGGGACTTGACCTGAGCGACGGAAGGTATGAGATATTGTTGTTTTTTTATTTTTCCTTTGTTACAGAACGAGGGTCTTCAGGGGGATTACCAGTATAATAAAATATTACAACACCCTGTGTCTTTATTTCATTAAAATTCTTTTAAATAATGTGTGTGTTTTATTAACCATTTCGTACTATTGGATTAATAATGGATAGGTGTCATAATTGACGCCTCTCCATTATTAATCTGGCTTAATGTCACTTTACAATAGCAAGGTGACATTAACCCTTCATTACCCCATATCCCACCGCTACACGGAAGTGGGAAGAGAGTGGCCAAGTGCCAGAATAGGCGCATCTTCCAGATGTGCCTTTTCTGGGGTGGCTGGGACAGATGTTTGAAGCCAGGGGGGGGCAATAACCATGGACCTTCTCTAGGCTATTAATATCTGTCCTAAATCACTGGCTTTACCACTCTGGCAGAGAAAATTGCGCGGGAGCCAACGCCAATTTTCTCCGCCATTTAACCCTTTATTTTACAAGCTACAGCGCCCAAATTTTGCACATGCACACTACTAACATTAGTAGTGTGGAATATGCAAAAAAAAAAAAAAGGGATATGAGATGGTTTACTGTATGTAAACCATGTCTCATATCCTGTCGGGTTTGGGAAGGAGAAATGAAAAGCCGGCAATTGAATTACCGGCTTTTCACATATCTTGCGCTGAATTAAATATAAATACAGTATATATATATATATATATATATATATACATACACATACATACTGTTTATATGTTTTAACAAACATTTAAGCACATAAATCCATTAGGCTACTTTCACACTAGCGTCGTTTGGCCTCCGTCGCAATGCGTCGTTTTGGAGAAAAAACGCATCCTGCAAAAGTGCTTGCAGGATGTTTTTTCTCCATTGACTTGCATTAGCGACGCATTGCCACACGTCGCATCCGTCGTGCGACGGATGCGTCGTGTTTTGGCGGACCGTCGGCACAAGAAAAGCTACTTGTTTTTTTTTTTTGCTAACTTTTTTTGTGCGTCGTGTCTGCCATTTCTGACCGCGCATGCGCGGCCAGAACTCCGCCCCCTCCTCCCCGCACCTCACAATGGGGCAGCGGATGCGTTGAAAAACAGCATCCGCTGCCCCCGTTGTGCGGCGCTTCCACAGCTAGCGTCGGTGCGCCGCAACGTCGCATAGCGACGTGCAGCGCACGACGCTAGTGTGAAAGTAGCCTTAGATGTCGGGTTTGCAAGCCTGCGAGAAAATATCGCAGTACGGATGCCATACGGATTACATACGGAGGATGCCCTACGCAAAATACGCTGACACACCCTGCCTACGGATGACATACGGATCACTATTTTGGGAACAGTTCTACGTATTACGGCCGTAATAAACAGACCGTATTTACATGAGTGTGACGACGGCCTAAAAGTGGGCACTTTGACGAATCCATGGCTTAACACAGTCTGGTTTGTTTCACAAGTGTTTCTTTACTTCTTGGTTCCATATGTGTTCTTTCGTGGTTTTACTACCTTTAGTATGAATCTATAATGTGCACAATTCAGTAAGAACAAGCAAAACTATTGCATTATCAGATGTGATCAAACTTTTCACCAGCAGTGCATTTAAGTACTGGTGGTCATTTGACTTGCGTTATTCTTGGTAGAATAAAAAAAAGACCTGAGGAAAAAACATTTTTCTTTTTTTTAACATTTGAGATTGTCAATATTTTCTATAGACAAAAATCTCTAGTCCAGTATTAACAAATTTAAAAAATCCAGTGAAAATTCTGCTGTATCCGAGTATCCCCTCCAATGCACACTGCGCTACTGATCCTGGAACAGTTTTTCTTTCTCTTCTGTGCCCCTCCAGTTCATAGTTATTGCCCTTGGCAATAAAGATGCAAACTTTCCCAACGACTGGGCATATGCCACAGAAATTCTCCGTGGGCGTTTTCAGTTTCTCCTAAGATACTAACAAATCAAAACATGACTGTACCCACAGATATCTTGTAGACTGTGAGCCCTCATGGGCAGGGTTCTCTCTCCTCCTGTACCAGTTGTGACTTTTACGATTACTGTACTCGTTTTTATTATGTATACCCACTTTCACATGTAAAGCGCCATGGAATAAATGGCGCTATATTAAATAAATAAATAATAATAATAATAATAATATACGCCCAGTTGGTTGAAGGTAAAATATGCATTTTTTTTATTGGGGTGGAGGGGCAATGGAAGGGCACAGAATAAAAACTGTTCAACAGGATGCCCAAGATAGATGCAAAAAATAAAGTAGGTGGAAGGTGCTGAGTGCCTAGTGAACAGTTTCTTGGTGCCGATATATTTTCATTATTGGTAAAGTAGACAGCGTTATTTAATATGCTAGGGCAGTTAAAGGAAACCAAACAGGATTTAACCAAAAGGAGGTGTTAGAAGAACTTTATCGGCCTAGTACAGTTTTTAACGATTCAGGTTTTATATCTAGACTCTAAGGGTATGTTTCCACTGTCAGGATGGCCGGCGGTATCGCCGCTCGGCGCTAAGCCCCGCCCCCTTTCTGGGACGCGATTATGCCGGATGTGTTAACTCTTCACATCCGGGATGATCGCTCTCTCCCATAGGGCCCTGTGATATGCCTTGCGGGGACGCTGCGTCCCCGCAAGGTGTACGGACATGCTGCGATCTGAAAAGACGCGCAGCATGTCCGGAGTCGCAGGGCCGCCGCGTGCGGGTTTCCACGCATAGTGGACACGGGATTTCCAAAAATCCCCTCCACTATGCTGGAACATCTGGACGCTGCTTGTTTGACGCTGCAGCTCTGCGCAGCGTCAAACAAGCAGCGTTTCCTGACCGTGGAAACATACCCTACATGTGCTTGAAAACTATTTTCATTCGTTTATGCCTGAGGATAGCCTACTAGTCAGCGAACTCTATGAACCACTGCTATACTTGGATTATTCCCACAGCAGCATGACTGACATTCGTGCGTGTGCAGGCTCCCTGCAGGGAGATGTCTGGTCCTGCAAATGCAAGCGTCAACGCTGATCTGATCACTATAGGCTCCAGGTAAAACAGACAAATAATTACTAATACACGTTACGTGACTTTATAGGATATTGCAAAACATCCCTTCTCTCCCACATCACTCATTGCCCTGCTGCTTTTGGCTAAAGTTAGCTTTTCCAGATTTCCTGCACATATGACAATTAGGAATGAGCAGTTGAAGTTCTGGTACCCGATTGTCTGTTACAATCCTCGAACTTTTACAGTTTATGTTGGCTCATCTCTAATGGCAATTAATACTGAGTCCTTTCGACTCCCTTTTCCTGCATTTGGACCACAAAGCAGGGGAAGTAGCTAAAAAGACGAGAGAACTAATGACATTAAAAAAAAAAAAGGTGTCCAGGTTAAGAAAAACTAATGGCCGCTTTCTTTCAGAAACCGTGCCATGCCTGATTATGCTCAGCCAAATTCATTTTAATTGGGCTAGGTTGCAATACCAGACACAACCCATGGTCATGGGTGGTGCAATTTCTGAAAAGCAGCCATGATTTTATGATAGTGATGAGCGAACGTGATTGGATAAGGTGTTATCTGAGCATGCTCAGGCGCTAACAGTGTCATCGGCGTGCTTGAATATGTTTGAGACCCCGTGGCTGCATGTCTCGTGACTGTTAGGGTATGTGCACACGTCAGAATTTCTAGCAGAAATTTTCCTGATAAAAACCCAGACATTTCTGCCAGAAATCCACATGCGTTTTTTTCGCGTTTTTTCATGCGTTTTTTCCAAAAAACGCACCACGTGCACAAAACATGCAGAATGCATTCTAAATGATAGGATGCATAATGTATGCGTTTTTAATGAGTTTTTATAGCGTTTTTATCGCGAAAAAACCTGAACGTGTGCACATACCCTTAGACAACCACAACACATGCAGGGATTGCATAACAGCCGTGAATAACAGCCGAGAGACATGCAGCCGTGGGGTCTCGAACATATTATTCGAGCACGCCGAAGACACTCAGTTAGCACCTGAGCATGCTCAAATAAGACTTTATCCAATCACGTTTGCTCATCCCTATTTTCTAATCTTGGACAACCCTTTTAATTTATTTGAAAAGCTCAAGCAAAATGATAGCTAGAGAAAGACGATTTTGTTGTGTGAGAGGGGGTCCATCATGTGGCCATATTTTGACTCCCCTTCCTTATTCCTCACTTAGTGCTGATGCACATAAGGTAGTTTAGTAAAATGAGCAAAACTTAGGCCAGACTAGTGTTGGTTGGAAAAGAGTTGGAAAACAAGGGCTCTGTACACCTCTCCATTGTGAGAACACATTTGGTGCATAGGCACAAGCCGCCCATTGGAGGGCAAGAGATTATCCATGTATCTTCTACAGGAGTTGATTCCGTCTGAATTCCTTCTTTTATTATATAGGCCCAAACTGCAGATTGCCATCTTTTGGCACTTAGGCCTAATGTATACCTTTAAGGAGAGGTAAGCCTGCTGTCTTAGGCAACTTAGGGTATGTTTCCACGGTCAGTAAACGCTGCGTGTTTGACGCTGCGCAGAGCTGCAGCGTGAAACACGCAGCGTCCAGATGTTCCAGCATAGTGGAGGGGATTTTATGAAATCCCGTCTCCACTATGCGTGGAAACCCGCATCAGTCTTCCCTGCGACTCCGGACATGCTGCGCGTCTTTTCAGAACGCAGCATGTCCGTACACCTTGCGGGGACGCAGCGTCCCCGCAAGGCATAACACAGAGCGCTATGGGAGAGAGCGATGATCCCGGATGTGTACAGTTAACACATCCGGCATCATCGCGTCCCAGAAAGGGGGCGGGGCTTAGCGCCGAGCGGCTTAGCCGCTCCAGCGATACCGCCGGCCATCCTGACCGTGGACACATACCCTTAGGGTATGTGTCCACGTTCAGGTTTGCTTCAGGCTTTGGTCAGGATTTTATGCAGGTAAAATCCTGACCAAAAATGCACCTGAGGTCACTGGCAGGTCACCTGCGGTGTTCCTGCGTGTTTTGCTCATTGTAGCAACATGCTGCGTTCTGAAAAAAACGCAACGCATGTGCGTTTTTGCGGGAAAAACGCATGCGTTTTTTAATGCACAGTGGAGACGGGATTTCATTAAATCCCCTCCACTATGCTGTAACATCTGGACGCTGAGTTTTTGACGCTGCGGCTCAACGCTGCGTCAAAAACGCAGCGTTTCCGGAACGTGGACACATACCCTTAAAGTGCATTTTTTCGATATAAAACGATGTAACTAACCGCTAAAAAACCTATCTTTGAGTTTTATATTAGACAGTTGTACTTTTGAAGCATCACATCAACCAGAACAGTAAGAGACAAAATAATCACGTGGTTTAAATTGGGACAATTTCAGGTTCGATAATTTGCATACGATAATAACAATACCCCGTAATGGTGACATCCCAACTAGTGATGAGCGAATATACTCGTTACTCGAGATATCTTTTTTTTTTTTTTAAATTATTTCCATTACAAATTATAATTACATAATAAAAAAAAAAATAAAAAAAAAAAAAATTAACAGCTATGTTAAGACAAATAATATTTACTCACAGTCCAGGTTTGCCAAATCTTTGCTACCTTTTTTCTCCTAGTGCGAGACTGAGACAACATTAATTCATATTTACAATTCACATTCAGCTTTTCGGTCAGCTCTTCTAGGGTTGGAGGAAAGGTCTCCTTCCATTTTCTAGCCAACAGTATCCGAGCCGCTATCAATATATGTGATATCAACCCTCTAATTTGTTTAGGAAATATTTCCAATCCAATATGTAAAATCGCCATTGAGGGAGTAATTTGTGCCATTACCCCCGTAATCTCCATAATCAGCTTCAGCACACCGCCCCAGAAGGATAAAAGCTTCGGGCACAAGTACCAGATATGTCTCTGGTTTCCTACTAATCCACATCCTCGCCAACACAAATGGGAGGATTGCGGATTAAATTTTGCAATTCTCTCTGGGCATAAATACCATCTCATTTGAGTTTTCTTTAATTGTTCCACGTGATTTATACAGGATGACACTCTCTTAACCTCCTTTATGCTATTTCCCCATAGTTCTAATTCTAATACCTCCCCTAACTCTAGTTCCCATTTTTTCATATAGGGCAGTTTAATCTCTTCCACTGGATTAACTAAAGCTCTATAAAACACCGATATTCCCTTTATAATTGGACCTAATGTTACTATAAGTTTACCCATCTTTCCCTCTCCCGTAGTACCAGAGTGTCTCGCTATTACAATTTTATTTAGAAAATTCCTAATTTGTAAATACTGATAAAAATATTTTCGTATTCCAGTATGTTTATTGGCCAATTGATCAAAAGGGATAACTCCAGTGATTTCCATTATGTCTGCTAAGGTTTGTATACCTGCCCCTCGCCATCGTTGGAGGTTTAAATAAGGAATATGGGGCTCAATGGCATATATTGATAATGTTTCACATGGTATCCCTGACAACGAGGGCAGTAACATTCTCCATAACCTAATTGCCGCCTGCATTGTTGGCAATAAGGGGGAGGTGGGTCCAGTTTGAATTAACTCTGTCTCTAGCGCCAGACGCGTGGAACCCCGTCTAGAATAAAATTTTTCTATCTGCATTCATCTGTGGTTTCCAGTCATATGCCACCATTCTTTTAAACCCACTAATATTGAGGCTCTATGATATGCCATTAGATCCGGAACTCCCATCCCCCCTGCTTCCATAGGTAGATATAGTAACGCCCTTGCTACACGTGGTTTCTTATATGCCCATATGTATTTACTAATAGTTGTAGATCACAAATATATTTTTTTGGTATATTTAGGGGGAGGGTTCTGAAATAATACAAGATCTTTGGTAAGGCTATCATTTTGAAAGCATTGATACGGGCTATCCACAAAGTGGTGATTTTATGCATATCTTCTAGTAAAATTTTAATTTGTGTATGTAGATTTGTAAAATTTACTTTTATTATCTGATCTGTAGTTGTCAACATTATCCCTAAGTATGGAATTCCATCTTTTAACCACTGAAATGAAAATAATTTCTTCATATCTTGTATGGACTCTATTGATATTGCCAACGGAAGAATTGATGATTTATTCAGATTTAATTTATAAAACGATATCTCACTGAATTCCTTCAGCTCCTCTAAGACTGTCGATAAGGACTGTTTGATGTTCACACAAGAGATAATAATATCATCCGCATAAAGACTTATTTTATGAGCTTCCTTTCCTACCATTACCCCTGAAATTAAAGGCGAAAGCCTAATCCTTTCCGCCAGTGGTTCCATACATAGGACAAAGATTATTGGGGACAGGGGGCAGCCCTGTCGCGTCCCGTTTGTTATAGAAAAAGGTTCCGATAGAGCACCCGCCGTCCACACCCTCGCCGAAGGGGCCGCATATATATAGCTAAAATAGCTGCGAGAATTGATCCTCCCAACCCAAATTTTTCCAGAACTGCCCGGACATAACCCCAGTGCACCCTGTCAAAGGCTTTCTCTGCGTCCAATGACAGGAATGCACTGGGGAGGCCAGACAGCTCCGCAATCCGAACTAGATCTAACATTCGGCGTATTCCATCTTTCGCCTCTCTACCCCTCACAAACCCTACCTGGTCTGGTGAGACCAGATCTGGAATGATCTGATTTAAACGTGAGGCTAACATTTTAGTAAAAATTTTTATATCGTTGTTCAAGAGAGCTATAGGTCTAAAATTTTCTGGGATTGTGGGTGTTTTGCTGGGTTTCGGTAAAGTAATAATGGTAGCCTCCAAATTAACTTTCTCGATTGACCCCTCATCCCTCCACCTCGAAAATATCCTCAACATAAAAGGAACCAACTCCTCCTGAAAAATTTGGTAATAATAATTAGGAAAACCATCCGGCCCAGGAGCGCTAGCCCTCTTAGATTGTTTTATGATCGAAATAATTTCTTCTTTTGTGAAGGGAGCATTCAAATAGCTTAATTGCTCATCTGAAATCTTAGGGAGATTCACGGATCCAAGATAATTTTTTATTCCCTGCATCGAGGGTTGTGGGATCCCCGGGTCACTCCCCAGATTATACAACTCTGTATAATATTTAACAAATTCTTCAGCTATTCCCATAGGATTTCTCACATAAGACCCATCTGACTTCAAAATATATTCAATCCTATTTTTTATCTCTCTTTTTTTTATTCTTCGAGCAAGGAGGGCCCCCCCTTTATCCCCAGCAGAATACCACTTCATTTTTAATTTACGCATGTTATGTGCATACGCGGACAGCATTGCGTCTCGTAATTTAAGCCTGATTGAAAATATTTCAGCAGTGATTGAAGGAGTAACCGCCTTCTTGTTAATAGATTCTAAGGTTTGCAATCTGCCCAGAAGATCTCTTTTCTCCTTCTCCTTTCCTTGTTTCAGAATAGAAGCTTGTTGTAATAACACCCCCCTTATAACCGCTTTATGTGCCATCCACAATGTTTCATCATTGATCTCCCCATTGTCATTTTGGTCAAAATATTCCCTTACTGCAGAACCTACTATAGAAAATACCCTTTCATTCAGGAGCATTTCCTCATTCATGCGCCACCTGAATATGGGCGCTTGTTGGTGAGACAATGAGATCTTAAGATATATAGGAGCATGATCCGACCATGTTATCAGACCAATCCTTGCTTCCATACTCCTTAATAAAATGTTATCATCTACCAGGAAATAATCTATTCTGCTATATGTGTGGTGTCGGTGGGAGAAAAAAGTATAATCTCTTTCTGATGCTTGAACATATCTCCAATAATCATGATAGTGAAATTCGAGTGCTAATGATCTCAACTCCCCTCGACTCCGCTCACCCCCTCGAGAACTGTCCAGCTCTCTACTCATAGGAAGATTAAAATCCCCACAAACTATTTTACCTCCTTTTCCAACTGCCTGTATTTTTTTAAATACCTTTCTAATGAATTTTCCTTGGCCCCTGTTCGGAGCATATATTGTCGCTAATGTATGAATTATCCCATTTAAAGTACAGGACACAATCAAAAATCTCCCTTCTGAATCTTCATATGTCTGTAACACTTCACATGCCACTGTATGTTTAATTATAATACAGACCCCACATTTTTTGGCCGTATTATTAGAAAACAAAAAATGTGGAAACTGGTCATGGCGAAATCTCCTATTATCTATTTCAAGCAGATGTGTCTCCTGTAAACAGATTATTTCTGCTTGTGATTTTAACACCTCTGACCAGACCATGCTCCTTTTACTAGGGGAATTCATGCCTTTAACATTTAATGACATTATTTTTATACTCATTACAACATATATATATCTTCTGCTATAAAGTCCTCCTCCTCCTTACCCTTTGAACTACTCCTATTAAATACACTAATATCTGTGATATCCAACGCATAAAACAAACAGATATCTCCGTCTCTTTCAGATCCAAACTGCAAAAAAAAAAAAAAAAAAAGGAAAAGAAAAAAAATAAAAATAAATAAATAAAATAAAAAATAAAAAAAATAATAATAAAAATATATATATATTTTTTTAAACAAAAAACAAAACCGACATACATTCAGAGCCCTATGGTTGATCACAAGTACCATAGGGGAGGCCCTGTACCTCGGGCAGCGGGCAGAGAAAAAAAAAACATCTGCCTTGTTGGGGTCTGGAAAACAAAATTGTCTCCAGTTAATGTCTCGAGGACCGGCCACGAGGCTACATTCTCGCCACTTTAGACTTAGACTTAAACTTTATTCCAGTCATTTACTACTTTCTTCCCTTTTTCCACTCTGGCAGGGGTATATGCAATTTTCCACCCCGCTAATTTCTCCTCAGCTGATTTAGGTGAGACGCAGGCCACTATATTACCTTCATATATTATATGGAGTTTCACAGGATTAAACCCCCATTTATATCTAATGCTAGCATCTCTCAAGGCTGCGCATACATGTGCATACTCTCTGCGCTTTGCCAATGTTGCTGCAGATAAGTCTGAATACACCTGTAACCCTTGAAATTCCGTAGGAAGTGTAAGGGGCTTTCTTGTCTGTTGTATGAATGCTTCCTTGGTGGGAAAACGCAACAATCTGGCCAAAGTGTCTCTAGGATATGTAGAATCCAGGTGTCTTGGAATCCTGTGAACCCTTTCAATAAGCAGTTCTGCAGGCGAGAAATCAGGTAGTACCACAGCCAAAAATCTTAACATAAAAGGGGCCAGCTGTTTATCTATTATGTCCTCCGGGATACCTCGCACTCTGATGTTCTGCCTTCTAGACCTGTCTTCTAAATCATTTAATTTGTCATGCACCTTAGACAACTCACTTTTTAGAGTCTCATTTTCGTCCACAAGGGCATTAATCGTTGTCGTATATTCCCCCATTTTAGACTCTATATGAGCTGTTCTGTCTCCCAGGGAATCCACATCTTTCCTCATTTCACTTAGCATCTCATACAAATCTTCTTTTAGTGATGCCCGGACTGTAGCTACAAACTCATTCATATCCCCTTTTGTAAGTGGGGCTGAGCTGCTGCTGCTACAACTACTGCTCTCATTGTGCTGGGATGGTGCAATACTTCTCCCATTTCTCCCCCCTCCTCCCTGCGGGGAGTGTGGTTCTCTGGGTGGAGTAGCTGGAATTACCTTTCCCCTTGCATGTACCGTCTGGCCTCCTGGATAGAAGTCCGGCAGTCTAGGAGGTGATGTTTGCTTACTCTTCCCGCGAGTCATCATGTAATTTGTAAATGATAAGCAGTGAACAAATTCCTTTGACAGGAACAGCCAGCATTCAGTACAGCTCCGTGAAAAGAGAAGCAGCTTGTAGTATCTCTATAGTATCTCTCAACACAGCTTCAGAAACGGGAAGCAACTATAACAAAAAGTCCTTGGCGGCTGAGAAACTCTATGAAGCCGGCATGAGCTGCTGACAGCCTCGTGGCTTGGAACCCTCACAGACTAGGTGTCGGTCACATTCAGCATCCGGTCACGCCCCCATTTTGCTGATGATGCTGTATGGCAGCTCGTTTTTTGCAGGACAAGATCGTTACTCGAGATATCTTGAGCACGCTCGGGGGTCCGAGTATTTTTTAGTGCTCGGAGATTTAGTTTTTATTGCCGCAGCTGAATGATTTACATCTGTTAGCCAGCATAAGTACATGTGGGGGTTGCCTGGTTGCTAGTTAATCCCCACATGTAATCAAGCTGGCTAAGAGATGTAAATCATTCACCTGCGGCACGAAAAACTAAATCTCCGAGCACTAAAAAAATACTTGGAGGACCCCCAAGCGTGCTCAAGAAATCTCGAGTAACGAGTATATTCGCTCATCACTAGTCCTAACGCTTTCTTACATTACACAGATAACTTACTGTTCCTACACCGCTAACCTCTCCAAATAATAACCTGTGCACAGCTCTTGCAGAAAACTTACATGTTTATGTTCCCTTTTAAACCTTCGTCTGAAGCAAACCTCACTCTATCCATCAAGGCGTCCTTTATGTAATTTTAGCCTCCAAGTACACAAAACAGAGTAATTCAGAGTTGAAGTATTCTCCCTTCATTTTAATCAAGCGCTTAAACGGTAACACACATTTTGTTAAAAGGGAACCTGTCAGGTCAAAAACAGCCACTATAGACTTATATATGCCGACTGTTAGAATAAAGCAAAGTCTTTTATGTGCTGTAGTGAATTTTCCCATGTTTTAAAAAGAACTTTTACTCTCCGGTTCGGCAAATGCAAATGAATGCCAGATGTTACTTAAAAGCCTACAGCAAAATTATTTCATAGTCTAACCAACACAGAGGAGGTTGAAAAAACGACTACGTTTAGGATCGGCATCTAACAGATATATCTTGCCATAAATGTTCGAGATCGGAGATAGAAATAAATTGATTCCAGCTGGAATCCCGCTGCAAATGTGCCACAAAAATGCTCCATAAAATGTACACAGCAATGTCGTTTTTGACATTGCTGTGCATTATGTACACGTTCTGCCATATATCATAGGCTTCGGAAACCCTGGAGAGGGTAAAAAAAGCGGCATGCTCATTCCTTATGTGGCTTGCATTTGAAAAACCACCCACTTTCTATACTAACTGTATAGAGTGAAAGCCACTGCAATAACGACGGTGAAGCAAGCTCAAGAAAATTATCACTGGCTGCGCCAGCATCTGACACAGCATACACATAGCCTCAGGCTGTATTAAACAATCGCCATCATGGAAACCTTCACAAGCATTTTTAAAGAGATATGCCTCCCTGATTCAATGACAAGCGTGGGAACAGGCAAGAAAAATAGTCCCATAAGACATTCAGTCCCAACTTTTACCATGCAAGTACATGACCTCCAGTTCTAAATCCAGAGGCATTAATATGGAGTTGGTTCCACGTTGCAGCTAAAACCGCTTCCATTCTTCTGGGAAGGCTTTCTACAAGATTTTGTAAGGGCTCTTTAGGAAGTTTTGCTCAATCATCCAGAAGAGCATTTGTGAGATCAGATGCCGATTTTTGATCTCTTTTGCGATGTCTTTTCTAGTTCATCCCAAAGACGTTGAATGGGGTTGATCAAGACTCTGTGGCCGGTCAAGTTATTCCACACCAAACTCCCCCAATCATGTATTCATTGATTTTGCTTGTGCTGGTATACCGAAGCATTAAGATTTCCCTTTACTGGAATGAAGGTGCCTAGGGCAACCCCTGAAAAACATTTTGTGCCCGACTGTGATATAGCAACTGTGAAAAAGTTTGGTAGAGGAAGTATAATGCAATTAGGTAGGTAACACTAAAGGTACCTTCACACTAAGCGACGCTGCAGCGATATCGACAACGATGCCGATCGCTGCAGCGTTGTTGTGTGGTCGCTGGAGATCTGTCACACAGACAGCCCTCCAGTGACCAACGATGCCGGTCCCCGGGTAACCAGGGTAAACATCGGGTTACTAAGCGCAGGGCCGCGCTTAGTAACCCGATGGTTACCAGTGTAAACGTTAAAAAAAAAACAGTACATACTTACATTCCGGTGTCCGTAACGTCCCCCGGCGTCTGCTTCCTGCACTGACTGTGAGTGCCAGCCCTAAGGCACAGCACAGCGGTGACGTCACCACTGTGCTCTGCTTTTACTTTACGGCCGGCACTCACAGTCAGTGCGGGAAGCAGACGCCGGGGGACGTTACGGACACCGGAATGTAAGTATGTGCTGTTTGTTTGTTTTTACATTTACAATGGTAACCAGGGTAAACATCGGGTTACTAAGCGTGGCCCTGCGCTTAGTAACCCGATATTTACCCTGGTTACCATTGTAAAACATTGCTGGCATCGTTGCTTTTGGTGTCAAACACGACGATACACGCCGATCTAACGACCAAATAAAGTTCTGAACTTTCAGCAACGACCAGCGATATCACAGCAGGATCCAGATCGCTGCTGCGTGTCAAACACAACGATATCGCTATCCAGGACGCTGCAACGTCACGGATCGCTATCGTTGCAAAGTCGTGTAGTGTGAAGGTACCTTAACTACTTCAACAAACTTTACTATGCAGTAAGGCAGATAAGGTTCTCCTGGCATTCAACAGACTCATCCATCAGATGCCAGATAGAGAAGAGTGATCAGTCATTGCACAGAATACATTTCCTCCAGAGGCTTTACACCACTCCATCCAATACTTAGCATTGTGCTTGGTGATATAAGGCTTGCATGTAGATCCTTGGACATGAAGCTCCAGATGCGCAGTGTTTGTGCTGATAATAGAAGAGTTCCACACAGCTTCTATTAGTAAGATAGGTGCTCACGTAGGATTCCACTCCAAACATAGTGAACATTATAGACTTGGAACTCCAGGGGCGGATGTGGAACTATGAATAAAATGTATTTTTTTGTAAACCACTAGTTCTGATGAAGGCCTAAGGACTGTCTGAAACGTCACTATATATGCAGAGGATTGCCTGTGCTGATGCCGGAGTAGGTTGTAACTCTGCAGTTATGAAGTCAGCAGAGCGTTGCTGACATTTATGCCCTCTGCTCCTCAGCACTCGGTGACCCCGCTCTGTAACTTTGTGTGGTCTACATTTCGTGGCCGAGTTGTTGCAGTTCCTTCCACTTTATAGTAATATCACGCTCAGGTAATAGTGGATTATTAAGGAGAGAAGAAATTTCATGACCAGATTTGTTACGACGATGACATTTACATGACTGCGCTGGTGTCAGTGAGCTCTTTAGAATAAGCCATTCTTCCACAAATGGTCGAAATGGCAGAGGGCATGGTCAGGGGTTGGGGGTTATACATTTGTGGCAATGGGACTGGAGGAAAAAACAGAATTCAATGATTAAAAACGTGTATCCCAATAGTTTTCTCCATATGGTTTACATAGATCTGTCTATTTATCTCAATTCCGTAGCAAAAAGAAGCAAAGAATAATTATTCCTTTTTGTAAGCTGAGCCATAAATTACATTAGGAATCAAAATCAGAGATTATCAGAAAATGTATTAAAATTATTGATGGGTTAAATCCGGATAGAACCCCGTTGTGCGTTGCTCAATAAAGAACATTGATTTCATCACATGGGAGCAAAGAAACGTACACCTTAGGGAACATGTTTATTGTGTTCGGGGGTAATACATTGGGTGCTCTCTGAGCTACAAAGGGATAAAGGAAATTCTTCAGTACAAACTGACAAAGGTTAAACAGTATTCACAACAGCGTGTACCACATAATTGGAAATATTTCTGGGTTTAATACAAATGACATTTTCTAGTAATCTACAGCTAACTTTAATAACGTCGTCATACAGATAATGAATTAGGCTAAAATGCACTATAATAATAATATTTGGTTTGGAACGGTATCCTTAGTACATCACAAAATACATTTTGATATCCCAAAGAAGCAAGACTTGCAAGTAGGCATTTTAACATGACTAATCTACAGCTACAAACTTCTACTCTTGATAGCATTTACCTTTTTTGGGGGGCAGTATAACCATATAGGATAAAAGCAGAGAGTAGAATCAGTTTAACATATACACAGAAGTCCGTATTGTAAAGGCTATAAAGATTCCTTGCATGTTGTACAGATGCCTTGTGCTTCTTCACGCTGTACAGTTTATGTAGCGTATCTCTTGGTCCACTGCCTGGCTATCCTGTCATGCTCTGCTCTGTTGGTCAAATACTGAGTGGCTATGCTTCCAACCAGGGGATCAGCTACAAAGAAGAAAAGAAAGAGGTTCCATCAGCAAGATACTTCACCATAATACATCCAATCTGTGCATACAACTCCAGCAAATGCAGCATCCTCAAAAGCACGGATAAACCATGAAGGGGCTGTAGATGCAAGTCCGTTTTGTGTCCTATAAATAAAATTTGTGTTCAGTCGTATTAATTGTTTGGAAGAAGTGACAACATAAGTTTTAAAGCAAAGTCTGATAAAACCAAGCTGCCCTAAGTAACCGTGGCGTAGCTCACGCATAGGCCTGCTCTCGTCAATGCTCCTTTCACACTGCGTTATTGCCCACATTCAGTGGTCCCGTTGGGTCTTGCATCCGAAACCCCCGCAAAACAGGATTCGGCGTATGCACAGACAAGACCATAGATTATAATGGTGCCAACAGTCAACGTGTGCTCTGAGGTGCATCAATTCCTGGTGTATATGCCTCCGGAGGTGGACACTCAGATATAGTAGACTGCATCTGGGTGTCTGTCTTCAGTAGGCAAAAGTAGGGACATGCTGCAGTTTTCAAAAAACATAGCAGTTTTCCATTTCAATCAGGAAAAAAAACCACAATGCGTGTGCATGAGATTTCCAAAATCTCACAGCATTTCCCGGTAATGTAAAACGCAGCTTTCAGTTTGCATAAAAAATGCAGCAAAAACACAACATGTGAATATAGCCTTAGGGTGAAGGAAATCAGTCACCTCTCTGATGAGTGTCTGAGGGGGGCTGTGATTGGTGCTGCCCAAAAAGTTGATAGTCCACAGATCAAAACCTCACTTTTACTTTATTAAATATTCAGGTTTATTAACATTTTGGATTGACCGACAGCTCTTTAGTTCTTCAATAATAAAATTAATCACCAAAAACACAATTTTCCTAACAATTGTGCACACAGCGGACTCTGGCTTAGATGTTCGATATCTCTACATTTTATGGCAGTTGTATTGGATGTTACATTACACTACAGCCTCCTGGGTGTTGTCTGTTCAATGACGTCTCTTTCTAGGCGATGGGGTAGGACGCTAGTGGAAACTTTCACTGTCAGCCTGCAGTAGATGTGAAGCTACCACTGTCTGGAGACCACTGCTAACTTGTCTATTCTGTGGCGGCCACAGGACTTCATGCAACCACTTCCACCATATATCTAGCCTTTGACGCAACTATTATTGGATTACTCCTACGATCTGTTGAATCGCCCCATTTCCTTCATATATCGGCTTACCAGGGTTGCAGTCTGTCAAGAGGGAACAAATAGATAGCAAAACTTTTGATATAGTCAATGCCGGACTCCAGTTATCTTTCAGAATATCCAAGCAGATGACTCCTTGGCTGTTGATATTACAGTGATAGATTCTGGTTCTGAAAGTGACCTAAAATTCAAGAAAAACAAGGGGGCATTAGGTGTAAACACAATGGATGTAATGATAAGACGCTGAGGACATAATACCTTACTTTTAAGTGTGTCACAGCTATGTGCTAATATTAATGATCAATCTTTATGAATTTGGACACAGTTGGAGAAAAAAAACTGAATATAGGTGGAAATGGGTTTGATGAAATCATCAGGTCATAAATAATAATGGAAATGTCCAATGTGATAAAACTTTATAGCTTTCATATATACTACGGTAATACAAAATTTAGAGATAAAGGGTTTCTTTATTGACTTTTGGTCCTGAATGGATCACGGTTACAAAAATCTCCGCTCTAGCTCTGGAAGACTCGGTCTCTGCTGCATTAGATGGATTAGCCATGGATTCAATCAAGTCCTGTGTAATGCTTAATTTTTCCTCTGGTCGTGCTGCAGGGAAGCTGAACACTTACTCCTAAGTTTCGGCACAGATCCCTAGGCTCCCTGCAGGAGGGATACTGTATGATCAGCTCTTTGACAGTGGACTCTAACAAAGAAGGGATTGTCTAAAGCAAAGAACCCGTTTAGGTCTGAACTGACAGAAAAAAAGTGAAATTGCTTCAATCCCTATTATTTTGCAGAAGACCAAACACAGATAATCAATTAGGAAATTCCTCTGATTATGAATGCTATGCAGCAGATTGGGAGGTTAACATGTCATTTTCAGGTTTATTCTCCAATTGTCAAACCTGCTAATGTTATTGCTCTCCTGCCCAATATGGTTTGCCCCTGCAATGTACCCAGATTCCCTCTTTCATTCATATAGTATTTAGGGGCTGATTTATCAAGAGTCAAAGAACAAGTAGATGGAGTAAGAAGCGAGAAACTAATTAAGATGCCCAACACTCGCCCATTAATGAGTTTGGTGCATCTTTCGGGGCTGATGTAATGTTATGGACCAGAGTCGATTCACACTATAAATTAAGCCACTTTCCATCCTAAATTATAGTGAATTTGTTGAAATGTGATTGGCAAAAGGTCCATTTAGCTTAGAATCGCCAAGTTAGAAGAGTGGTGGGTGACAGAGAAAACCACAAATGTTGCACATTTTTGAAGAACTTAAAGGGGTTTTCCCACAAACATTTTATTTAAAACACATCCAATTGTGGAAATTGTTATTATGCCAAGACCTATTGATTAAAATGATCTTTTGTTCAGGGGACAACTCCTTTAAGTGTGCAAAATCTACAACCTGGTTAATATTGCTGATTGCTGCTCTGCGTTTTCCTTACTTTTGCTTTGTTGGGATCGCTTAAACATTTCTATTTTTTCTCTAATTAAAAGGGAACTGGTCACCAGGTTTTACCCATGTAACGTAGGGCCAGCACTTGTACTCCTCCTGTTAAGGGCATTCTAGAATGTTGTATATGTCCCCAATGTGCTCTGCATAACATAAAATAGCTTGCGTTTTACTCACCCATGGGGTGGCCCAGTCTGATGGGCGTTACTAAATGTGATCCAGCACCTCCTCTCTTCTTGCGATCGCCAACCTCCTTCCTGCTTCATGTTAATAATGAGTCCTACATCATCC
The DNA here is from genome assembly GCF_051348905.1 of Ranitomeya variabilis. NCBI lineage: Eukaryota > Metazoa > Chordata > Amphibia > Anura > Dendrobatidae > Ranitomeya > Ranitomeya variabilis. The sequence continues at coordinate 193,460,508 of NC_135238.1, forward strand.
ACACCATGTCCCCCCATTGTGCTTCTGCACAGGCGTACTTCTCTCTGCCCAGCAGAGAGCAGAGCAAAAATATGCATGTGCGGGGAAAAGAACAAAGAGTGCCGGTGCATGCAAAATACTTTGCTCAACCCTCAGCAGAGCAAAGAGAAGTACAACTACGCAGGAGCACGATGGGGAACATGGTATGGATGACATAGGACACATTATCCACATGAAGCAAGATGGAGGACGGTGATCACAAGAAGAGAGAAAGCGCTAGATCAAGACCTGTGATGACCACAGGAGTAGATTGCACCATAGGGGAGTAAAATAACAGCCATTTTTTTGTGTTATATTATGTAGAGCACATTGGGGACTTATATACAGCATTTTAGAATGCTGTATATGAGGGCGTACAGGATCTGACCCTACTTTGTATGGGGAAAACCTGGTGATAGGTTCCCTTTAAAGGGTTGTCTCTCCTTTCACCATGTTCCATAAGAGCATGTGGACAAAGAGGGGTGTCCCCTATTGGAGACCACTTTCTATGGATTAAAAGTTTGAGAGCCGTTTAGGTTCCCTCTGGAAAATTGGGCCTGTCCGAGCATTACATGGAGGTCTACTTATCTGAACATTTTCCATACAATACTACATTTTCCCTGCAGTGACTAAAATTGATCACTTAGGTTTTCAAAAGCTGGATCCAAAACAAAATCATTATAAATGGACCCCAACCACATGAGCCTAATCCAACATTTGCTATATATATGCATATAACAGAAATACATGTATTAAAAGTTAACATATAATACTATTTCTCTTATTTAACTTCTGGAAAATAAAAATTTCAGCCAAACATATTATGGAAAGGAAAAAAGGTCCCGTGGCTCCTCGTACTATAATGTGTCTATAACACTTGTTAGATGATATTTTGGACATCACAATTTAAAGCTTTATGAGCAGATACTGGCAAAATATCTATTGGATAAGAATTCAGTATTAACATTACCTAATCCCTGGTTTCTCTTTATAAAATAATAATACTTTTTGTGCGCGTTCCAAAAGAGAGCACGGCTTCATAGATTATGGCTGAGCTCACTTATGGCAGTCATTTCTTTAAAAACAGAGAAGTAGAGTATTTTATTTCTGTCTGTCCTAGATGTAAAACGTCTGCTCGGGTCTTGCAATTTTATATTTGTCTCCTCCGAGTCAGATTTAGTATTGCTGTCAATAGTCCGGTTACAGTCTCACGCCTCCACGTTACTGATCTGCTGGGACATGCAGAAGTCTGCACTAGTCAAACTTCTGGCCAAGTCACTGAAATGAGTGTCTCAAATATAAGCAACACAGCGATAGATGGCCTCATGCTTTAATTAAAGGAGGTGGCATCCAAAACGGTGTCACTGCACAGCACAAGCTCCAAGAGATGACACCAGTCTCCAGAAATACTGGACCAGCTCGATTTTATAGAAAGTGACAACATGGTTTCTCGGAAGAGCTCGATTTACCTTTGGTGGCTTGAATGGATAATCGGATGAAAAAGTGATATCCAAAAAAAATACTCCTCCTTCATAAACTGATCCAGGTGGTCCCAGAATAGTCGACCTCCACTCGTATATGTTGTCACCCTTTGGGCCAGCACTAGAAACAGGAAAATAAAGGAATTTAATATAGTAATCACCACAAACAATGGTAAAAACTGGATATATTAAAATGTAATTTAACTGGACCAGTAAAAGAAAACCTGACCAATTTTTATATTTCCTGATATGTTAAAAAAAAGTTCAGCAAAATAATTGAAAGTGGCTAGGAATCATAAGGACCATGTCAAGAAACCGAGAAAGAGTGGTTTAGGTTAACCGCTTCCCAACCACCGACTTTAAAGAAACCAGGGCTGTGGAGTCTGTAAGCAAAACCTCCCCGACTGCTCAATTTCCCTGACTCTGACTCCACAGCACCGGTCACTACTGAGCACGTACATAAAGTGCAGCACAGATTCATCTCACCCACGACTCCACAGCACTGGTCACTACTGAGCACGTACATAAAGTGCAGCACAGATTCATCTCAACTAAAAGCCCAGATCCTTACATCAGGAACAGAACAGACATTTATAGGACATTTCATAACTTTCCCAAATTCTGAAAACATTTACAGCACATTCATCATTGTACTACTGTACCCAATTTATTATATATTTTAGGAGTCGGGCCATTTTATACCAACTCCACGACTCCGAAGCCCTGAAATAAACATTGGAGGTTGCTTGGCTTAGTGCAGCGCCAACGTTTGATTATGGTTGGCGATCTTGCAGCGCTCAGGACCCTCACACACCTCCAAGCGCTGGGATTTTGATGCAGAACGCTAGCTCTGCACCAGCGACATTATCAAGACCCGATTGTTTCAGATCCAGATAAGGTTAACCCTGTTTTATCTTCTTGATGCCACCATAAATAACGACTGTGGCATTTAGAAGATTGTGAGAGAATGGGCTCCTTCTCTCACCCCTGCGGCAAGGGTGACATGATTAAGTGAGAGCCGAGGGTTGCCAGTAAATACTTAAGTTTATGTAAAAACAAAAAAGTACACACATTTCATATCACCGCATCCAGAACAACCCAATCTATTAAACTGTCACATTGGTTAACCCCTACAGTGAACGCCGTAAAAACGTTAATAAAAGCATGCCAAATAAACCATGCTTTTTCATCATACCACCCAAAAAAAGTGGAATAACACGCGATCAAAGTGTCAAATGTAAATAAAACCTCTTTTGAAAATTAAAAACTTGGAGCCAAACCAACATTTTAGTGGAACAAAATTGTAACTTTTAATTTATTCACCCCAATGTTATACAATTCTGTGAATCGCTTGAGGGTTAAAAATGCTCACTACACCCCTAGCTGAATTCCTCATGAAGTGTAGTTTCCAAAATGGCGTCACTTGTGGGGGGGTTTCTGCTGTTTTGGCTTGTCAGGGGCTATTCAAATGTGACATGGCATCCACAATCTATTCCAACCAATAAAATGGTGTTCTTTTCCTTCAGAGTCACATGCCGTGCACCCAAACAGTATTTTTTATTTATTTTTTTTTACCACATATGGGGTATCGGCGTACTCCGGAACAATTGCACAACAGATTTTACGGTCTTTTTGTTCAGTTACCCTTGTGAAAATTAAAAATTTGGGGTTAAAAGCAACATTTTGGTTGGAAAATTTGATTTTTTTTTATTTTCACTGCTCAATGTTATAAATTTCTGTGAAGCACCGGGGGGTTCAAGGTGCTCACCACACATCTAGATAAATTCCTTGAGGGGTGTAGTTTCCAAAATGTGGTCCCTTATGGTGGTGGAGGGTTCCACTGTTTAGGCAATCTATTCTAGCTAATTTTGCATTTCAAAAGTTAAATGCCGTTCCTTCCTTTCCTAGCCCTGCCATGCACCCAAGCAGTAGTTTTCTTCCACATATAGCGTATTTGCATATTCGGGAGAAATTGGGACAAAAAAATTGTAAGGTCCATTTTCCTCCTGTTACTCTTGTGAAAATGCAAAATTTGGGGCTAAATTAACATTTGTGTGCGAAAGAGTTAAATTTGTATTATTTTCTTTCACATTTAATTCCTGTGAAGCACCTGAAGGGTTAATAAACTTCCTGAATGTGCTTTTGAGCACTTTGAGGGACAATGTTTAAAATCCTGTCACTCTTGGGCATTTTTTATTACAAAAAAATGGTCCCTAAAAAAATTGATTTTGTAAATTTTGTTGAAAAAATTAGAAATTGCTGATCAACTTTTTACCCTTCAAACTTCCTAACACAATAAAAATTGTTTCAAAAATGATGCTGATGTAAAGTAGTCATGTGGGAAATGTTATTTATTAACTATTTAGTGTAATATACCGTAAAACTCTGGTTTAAGGACATAAATATAAAAATTTTGAAAATTGCAACATTTTCACACAAATGAAAAACATATTGACCTAAATTTATCACTAACATGAAGTACAATATGTCACGAGAAAAAAAATTCAAAATCCGTGGAAACTTTGAAGCATTCCAAAGTTATTACCTCAAAGTGATACTGGTCAGTATTGAAAAAATTTACCTGGTCAGAAGTCAGGAAGGTGAAAACATGGTCAATACGAAAGGGTTAAAAGGGAAGATCGGTCTTATGATAAAAGTCTGCAGTCAACTCTGTGTGACTCTATACAGTATTCTAAAACCTGACAGTGTGTGGCACACATACTGTACGGATTCACTGATATTGCCAGTGAAAGCAGGTGGTCGCGTAAGCACAAGTCTACGATTTGCATATACGAAGTCACATTCTGACTAGACGTGCTCTGCCACACACGTCTATTTGAAATGTGGCTGGAATTATGTAAATCGTATACTTGCAGCAACATGAACACCCGCTCTCACCAGAGATACTGGTGAATCCTGAGAGTGTGAGCATGGCACGCTGTCAGGATTCAGAAGTAGGCAGTCACAGAGTTGACTGTAGACTTATCAGAAGACTGGACAACCCCTTTAGCAATTCATTTTAGTTACAAGAAATCCCTGAAAAAAAAAAAAAAAAGGCTAATCGCAGGGATCTGCAGGAATCAGCTGTACCTTAGAGGGGTATCACACGACTGCTGCAAGGTTGGAACAATTTTTCACAGTACAAAAATTGACTAATCGGATAAATCCACATTCAGCTTACAGTGATTCCTCCTGAACGCCAAGACACACGTTCAATCGATCAACATGCACACATTTTTATTGACAAGAGGGGAATAAGCTGTGGACCTCTGGAAGGGACTTAATTCTACAGAGGGTATAAAAGATCTGTTTAAATGTAACATAACAGATCCTTCTTACCCCTGGCATAATCTGTTGGGGTAAAGTTCGTATGCCCCTGAACACAGATATTTATTCGGGCCCTGCAAAAAAAAATCAGCAGGTTTACTCGCCTTTGTTCTAATGTGCCCGAACACCATTGGACTTGAAGTCATCAAATGCTGTGTGTCCACTTCTACATCTAAACTTGTTCTTGTGTATAAACACTACGAAGTCCAGAAACAAATTCCATATCCTCACACTCTCTGGCCCCTTTCAGATGGAAACTCTTTGAGACCCATTTCCACCACACAGCTGCACGACCAGGTCTCTCCCCTCACCTACTGTATTCTCATCCCTTGCAGATTGTGAGCTTTCGCGGGCAGGGTCCTCTCTCCTCCTGTACCAGTCGTGACTTGTATTGTTTAAGATTACTGTACTCGTTTTTATTATGTATACCCCTCCTCCCATGTAAAGCGCCATGGAATAAATGGTGTTTTAACAATAAATAATAATAATAATTCTTCCACTTTAAATTAGCCTGGAAAGACTGTAAGCCCAGGGAATTAAGTGTCCATTTAGACTGGTAGACAACAACAATTGAACAATAGTCGATCGGCAACAAGCAAGCCAATGAACTATGGTATAATGGCCTACTAGACAGACTAACCGCACATCCATGTGCACAGAACAAACGTTAACATGATCTATGCATGCAGCACGATCGTATTCTCAGCAGACCTTGTTTACACAGGGCGATGTCTAGAGTGAAAATTCTATAAGCATCCTTAAAAAACATTTTGCCTTCCGAACAAACGTTTTTGCATATGTTAAGTGGTTGCCGGTCAGTTTGGACAGGTCGAGAATTGGGAAACGAACATTTTTATGTACGCTCATTCCTGAATAGGTTGGTGTAAATGGGCCCTAATTTATGCAATTAAAGACTACCAGGGTTTGTCTGCCTACTGAAAAACAAAAACAGATAATGTTGCTTCACTGAATAAACTGACCCTCTCTTGGAGTCTACCATGAAGGTGGCTGTCTTGTCTACCAAAATGCCCCAGTAAGACCTCTTAATACATTGACAAGGCAAGTAGTGTAGCTGCCCGGCTAGAGGGTTTACATTTTTCTCTCGAGCAGAAGCATTTTTTTAACTCCTGAAAATTCCCTTTAATAACCGTACGCAATATTACCATCGTTACATTTTAGGAATTCAATGTACCATTGTAAAGACTGACATCCTAATAGGGAAACATAGTCCAACAACCAACATGTCCGCATTCAGCACATCGCCATACGGCATTGTACTGGGAGAGAGAAGAGAAAATTCAGCTACAGATTGGCCACACCACCAGCCACTGATGTTTTAATGAGATTTTTGCCATTTTTTATCCATACCAGCAGCAAGTAGTAACATAATTCTGCGCTATAAAATTAACAACCACAATAAAATCAGATGACAACATTCCTGAGTTTTATAAGACGCAACTCAATCACTCAAAAATGTAATAGATAAGAGCGGCTATTAACAAGTAATCTGAACCAGTGCTATACGCTCGGTAATAGGCAGAGTGCCGGCAGGAACACAGCTCCTCTTCTAGGGAAAGTGACCCTCATAAGAGGCATTCAACAATAATAAGTCCTCCTGCTGCCATCTGAAGAATGGACGAAATGTTTCATCAAACGCATGTACAGAACATCCACAGAAATCATTATTTTCTTCTACGTTTGTCAAATATAGTAATAATGTTTCTGAAAAGAGTTCAAGGAAATCAAAGAGTAGCCACCTGTTTTTTAGCCTGTTCTATGCTAAACAGTAATTCTGCCATTAACCATTTTATGCTCTACAAACTACATGTACACATCGGCAATATGCATGATATAATATATACCATCTGCTGCTATCAAAGGATTATGACCCTGCAACATGATTTTCTATGTACGTATGATTATGGTGAGAGTAAACTATTTTTTGAGTAGCCATTTTTGTTTGTTCCCGTAAGATGATGAGGACCCTTTACGGGTTGTGTATTTTTGCCAAAATATAGACCAATAGCTCATGTATTATTTACATCTTTTTTGCATGTTTTTTTACAGGGTGCATGCCGGGTCCCTCCAGTGGTGACTGGGTAACGTGGGGTGTCAGGCCTGTGGGTGCACATAGGGAATTGGCAACCATGTAATAGGAGAGGCGTTGGTAATAGGCTGCTATTCGGATAGAGGTGCATCTCACGTAATGGTGTGAATTGCAGCCTGTATGCAGGTAGAATACTAGGCAGACACCCCACGGATATTTGATGGGTTAGTTTTCAGTATTTTGCACCTGTGCTGCCCCCCACCTTTATCATGGGGGTCCTGCTGCATCCTGTTTGTGCATTTGTGACTGGACATGGTATTACAAGTGTGGCTGCTTTTTTCTCTTTCAGTGTGATTTTTGCTTGTATAACCATATTTTTAGTACCGGTACTCATTTTCTGAGACCAGTAACTTTTTTCCCCCTTAGGTGGAGCGGCTTTTTGCATTGTGAGCGCTTTTTATCAATGCTATTATGGTATAAATATCATGTTTTTATGACATTTCACTGCATTTTGTTGGGACAATATTGTGACTGAAAAACAGCAGTAATGGCATTTTGTTTACACTAGGAGTTAAAAATGTAAATCTGACCCATCAAAATATAAAAATATTTAATTACATTTTTTTATTATTTCTTCAGGACCCACATGGGAGACTTGAACCTATGTTCACTGATCAAATCCTACAGTCATGGCCAAAAGTTTTGAGAATGACACCAAAATTATATTTTCACATGATCTGCTGCCCTCTGATTTTTATTAGTGTTTGTCTGATGTTTATATCACATACAAAAATATAATTGCAATCATATTCTGAGTACCAATAGGTTATATTGACAGAATGAGTTAATGCAGCAAGTCAATGTTTGCAGTGTTGACCCTTCTTCTTCAAGACCTCTGCAATTCTCCCTGGCATGCTCTCAATCAACTTCTGGACCAAATCCTGACTGATAGCAGTCCAGTCTTGCATAATCAATGCTTGCATTTTGCCAGAATTTGTTGGTTTTTGTTTGCCCACCCGTCTCTTGATGATTGACCACAAGTTCTCAATGGGATTAAGATCTGGGGAGTTTCCTGGCCATGGACCCAAAATCTCTATGTTTTGTTCCATGAGCCATTTAGTTATCACCTTTGCTTTATGGCAAGGTGCTCCATCATGCTGGAAAAGGCATTGTTGGGCGCCAAACTGCTCTTGGACGGTTGGGAGAAGTTGCTCTTGGAGGACATTCTGGTACCATTCTTTATTCATGGCTGTGTTTTTAGGCAAGACTGAGTGAGCCGATTCCCTTGGCTGAGAAACAACCCCACACATGAATGGTTTCAGGATGCTTTACAGTTGGCATGAGACAAGACTGGTGGTAGCGCTCACCTCTTCTTCTCCGAATAAGCTGTTTTCCAGATGTCCCAAACAATCGAAAAGGGGATTCATCATAGAAAATGACTTTGCCCCAGTCCTCAGCAGTCCACTCCCTGTACCTTTTGCAGAATATCAGTCGGTCCCTGATGTTTTTTCTGGAGAGAAGTGGCTTCTTTGCTGCCCTCCTTGATACCAGGCCTTGCTCAAAGAGTCTCCGCCTCACAGTGCGTGCAGAAGCACTCACACCAGCCTGCTGCCATTCCTGAGCAAGCTCCGCACTGCTGGTAGTCCGATCCCGCAGCTGAAACAGTTTTAAGATACGGTCCTGGCGCTTGCTGGTCTTTCTTGGGCGCCCTGGAGCCTTTTTGACAACAATGGAAGCTCTCTCCTTGAAGTTCTTGATGATGCGATAGATTGTTGACTGAGGTGCAATCTTTGTAGCTGCGATACTCTTCCCTGTTAGGCCATTTTTGTGCAGTGCAATGATGGCTGCACGTGTTTCTTTAGAGATAACCATGGTTAACTGAAGAGAAACAATGATACCAAGCACCAGCCTCCTTTTAAAGTGTCCAGTGATGTCATTCTTACTTAATCATGACTGATCGCCAGCCCTGTCCTCATCAACACCCACACCTGTGTTAATGGATCAATCACTAAAACGATGTTAGCTGCTCCTTTTAAGGCAGGACTGCAATGATGTGGAAATGTGTTTTGGGGGTTAAAGTTCATTTTCTGGGCAAATATTGACTTTGCAAGTACAGTAATTGCTGTTAAGCCGATCACTCTGACATTCAGGAGTATATGCAAATTGACATTAGAAAAAATGAAGCAGTAGACTTTGGAAAAATTAATATTTGTCTCATTCTCAAAATTTTTGTCCATGACTCTACACACTGCAATAACAAAGTACTCTATATGCTACAAGTCTTGTTCAGGTCCTATATACAGCAGTACCATAAAGAAGAAAATTAAATATTAGCACGAAAATGTAGCACGGAGCCATAAATTGATATTAAATTGCAAGAACAGAATTATGAAACTTAGAAAAAAAAAATTACTAAAAATGTAAAAGTCCACCTGAAATCACAACTGTTTGAGACAGAGGTAACTTGAGATAAAACCAAAATGAGCAAATACCCTACAGCAAGTAAATAAATGAATAATAATAGTACATATAAATAACACCGGACCCTAACTCTTATAGAGTTAGGGTCTGTTCTGAATGGATACACCTTGACGCAGTGGGATGGGTTTTATGCTTTTTTGATCAAAATCGTGTCAAATAAGCACCCTATATTATTTACATGTACTATTACTAGTAATTTATTTACTTACTGCAGGGTATTTGCATATTTTGTTTTTAGCTTAGGTTCTGTCTGTTAAATGGCCACAGTGTGAATGTGCACCTACACATTGCAATTCTATCAACTTATGTTCCGGCTCATTTGTTTGGTTTGCTTTAATTTTTTGTATGTACTTTGTACAAACAGGGGCTTAACTCACCTTTTTTTTTGGATTGGGCATTTTGTCAATATAGCTCGCAAGGGGCAGGTGTCTGAACAGTCGTGTCTTGGTCCTACTCTGCCTCCATTTATATTGAGGTTTACACACTGCACTTCTACCAACAATTGTTCCGGCTAATTTCTTTAGTTTTGTTAAAGCAAAACGGTAATTTGGCCATATCTCTTCATTGGAGTAAATTTTGAGATTAGTAATAAATATATAGATGATAATACTGTCAGAAGCAGGCATCTCGCATCCAATACAGGAAAATAAAAATGCAATGAAAGAAGTAGAACAAACTGCAAATTAAGAAATTGGACATAAAAAAAAAAAATATATCAACATTACAAACTTTGACAATTACTCAATAACATACAACAGGACAGACCAGCGTTATTCACCATCTCCCTCAATTGGAGAAGATGTGCTCTGGAAAACCTCATAAGTGGGAGATTATTTCCGTAATGTGTTTGTTTTTACAGCTGGAGGTGCATTATGTCTAATAAATCAGGGTAAGGATTTCTACAGCATGCTGAACAGATGACATTTACGGGAGCTTACCGATACATTAATGTCACGCGTGAGCCACGCTCAGTTTGGGAGTCACTTATAAAGTCATTATAACATGTAAAAAAGTATAATGCGGTTATTAGCAATCCAATACAGAAATTAACTAATAGATCCGGTGTCAAAAAACGCTGTTTAAAAAAAAAAAAAAAGGCATAATTCAGTCCAAACTGCTAGTGAGAAGAGTCTAAATATTTAGGAATTTATTATGATTCACAATTGAATGCAGCTAAAATGTTTCTACTCTTAGTCTCCAGATTTTGCAGATAATGGACCAGATTCAAAGCAATTTCTGATATAAAATTCTTTGGAATTTTGCAAAATTTTCGAGCAGCTCAAAAGGTGTGTAAAAATGTAGCTGCTGGTACTTTTGGGGTTTTCTGACCAGCTTTATGCAGCTCTGCCAATATTGGGTAGAGCTAGGGAAGGACTGGAGCGTCACACCACAGCGGGTCTAATTCATGCCCAACTGTGGCATTTCCTACGCCAGTCATGGAATGGTGTAAGATTTCTGGCGTGGTGCACAGAGGTATACGCCACTCGTCAGACATTCCTGATTCATTAAGATGTGGGAACCTCTTAAACAAGCGCTCCCATCAAAGTTTTTATCCTCTTAATATATTGCGATCACCACATTATATAGCACTTCGTAATTACAATTGCTCAATTTGCTTTTCTATGCAGCTCACTCTTCTCTTTTCTCTTATCTATGTAGAAACAGGAAGTCTCTTGTCCCTGCAGAAATCATTCACCTCTTCAAATACTGACCCAGCTGCTCCCTCTCCCTCCTGCCAGGAACTTTTGCAGTGACTTATGACTCATGCAGGGAAAATTGACCTCCTGTTTCTACATAGAGCTTAGAAGGATTTAGCTAGTCAGATTTTAAATCACATAATGTCATAGACCTAATGGAAAAGAGAATAATTAACTGTGTAGAAATGAAAAAGGAGCACTTGTAAGTACAAAGTGCCGTATAATATGATGACTGCAATATATTAATAGAATACAAGTTTTGATGGGAGTTATGTGTCTTTAAAGGGAACCTGTCACCCCCAAAATGCAAGTTGAGCTAAGCCCACCGGCATCAGGGGCTTATATACAGCATTCTGGAATGCTGTAGATAAGCCCCCAATGAATCCTGAAAGATGAGAAAAAGAGGTTAGATTATACTCACCTGGGCGGGTGGTCCGATCGGTGTCGCGGTCCGGGGCCTCCCATCTTCATAGGATGACATCCCTCTTCTTGTCTTCACGCTGTAGCTCCGGCGCAGGCGTACTTTGTCTGCCCTGTTGAGGTCAGAGCAAAGTACTGCAGTGCGCAGGCACCAGGAAAGGTCTGCCCTCAACAGGACAGACAAAGTACGCCTTCGCTGGAGCCGCAGCGTGAAGACAAGAAGAGGACGTCATCGTAAGAAGATGGGAGGCCCCGGACCGGACCGCCCCTGGGTGAGCGCCCCTGGGTGAGTATAATCTAACCTCTTTTTCTCATCTTTCAGGTTACATGGGGGCTTATCTACAGCGTTCCAGAATGCTGTAGATAAGCCCCTGATGTCGGTGGGCTTAGCTCTTAGCTTTCCATTTTGGGGGTGACAGGTTCCCTTTAATGAATCTGCAGCATTTGACTCCCGCACACTTCACACTTCATCATCAAGACTATAGAGAAAAAAATGTTGGTCTTGATGAGTCGTGGCTTATTTCTCCTATTTGCTCAGTATTGATATTGACCAGTCAAAATACATTATAAAGGAATGGTATGCACCTGTAATAGAAATGATACTTCAGTCTAGGACTAGAGTAGCATCTGTGCAGTGCAAAATGCCACGACAGAACTTCTGAGGATTTGGATGAGCGGATGGGGCCATGCTCCATCCTGGATTCTTCGCAGATCCACCATTCTTGACAGAGCGGATTCAAACTGGTCTGAACAATGTGACAAAATCACTGAGATAAAAAGCAGCCATACTTGTAATACCATGTCCAGACACAAATGCACAAACAGGATTCAGCAGGACCCCCATGATAAAGGTAGGGGTACCACAAGTGCAAAATACTGAAAACAACCACTTACTAACCCCAAAAATATCCATGGGGTGTCTGCCTAGTATTCTAAGGCTATGTTCACATTTGCGTTCGGCGCCGCAGCGTCGCCGCATGCGTCATGCACCTCTATATTTAACATGGGGGCGCATGGACATGCGTTGCATTTGCGTTTTGTGACGCATGCGTCGCTGTGGTGCATGCATCAGGGCGCAGAGGACGCAGCAAGTTGCAGTTTTTTCTGCACCCAAAACCATGCAAAAGTGGACGCATGCGTCACAAAACGCTGCGTTGTGCATGCGTTCACATTTGCGTTGTGCGTTGCGTCGCCGACGCTGCGGCGCACAATGCAAATGTGAACGTAGCCTAATTGCACACAGGTGGCACAGGGTGTCAGTCACACCATTACGTGAGATTCACCTCTATCCGTATAGCAGCCTATTACCAGCGCCTCTCCTATTACATGGCTGCCAATACCAAATGTGCACCCATAGGCCAGACACCCCACATTACCCAGCCTCCACTGGAGGGACCCAGCCTGCACCCTGCAGTAAAAACATGCAAAAAAAATGTATATAATGCATGAGGTATTGGTCCATATTTTGGTCAAAATACAGAAGCTCGCAACCCACGTCAAGAGTCCTCATTATCTTGAGGATATACCTACATGAAATAAAAAAATTATCTACTGAAAAAAGGTCTTTTTTTGGACTGTCTACCTGACCGTCTAATGTGTATAAGGGATTCCCAACTCTCCCCAGACAGATGAAATAAAGATCCGGCATGTATGATTTCATAATGCTAAATCATTTTGTTCTTGCAAGATAAGTCACTACCAGAGGAGTCTAGCTGCTGCTCTCTATTAGAGAACATAGGAGCGCTCCACTGCACGGAGAGCTGGAGAGAGACAGCGTCAGCCCGATCGACAGTTGTCAGCTGAACGTTGGTTCACCCTATCTCTTGTGTATGAGGCTCCTCGCCGTGACTGTATGCATTAGTCTAAAGTCGCTTAGGATGGATGATTTCAATTAAAAATCATCGACAAAACGATCACTTTAACCAACTGATGACATAGCCATCATAGAGAAAGAAGACAGCCATGTTCATTTAATTTTACTATTTAGTAATTTTTCTTTCAATTCTCATTCATTTTCATGTGACATTATTAAGATGTGCAGAAGAAAAGCTGCAGGAAAGAAACATGAAAAACAAATTATTAAAATGTGATGTGAATGAAGCACCACCATTTCCTACTATTTAGGAATAAATAGCGGGTAAACAGCTGGACAGATTTAGATCTAAATGAGAAGACTTCCCGAAATTTTTTTCCCATACATTGGAGTGAGCAGATCTAGAGTCACCCAGTACGATATGTAGGATGACTATTGGGTTCCCAGCAAAACTACAAATTTGGATGAAACGTTCTGGCCTGTCAGAAAATCCCTAGAAGTGCTCTAGAATTAGATTCAGACAGCAATATCAGTAATGACATCTCTTTAAAAATGGTGAAAATACAAAAGGAAATATGTCTGATCGCTCAGCTGCAAGGTGACAAACCGAAGGTGCACAAAGCTCGATCATTAAGGCTATGTGCACAAGTCAGGACTTTTTCTGCAGGAAATCTGCATGCGGCTTTTTTGCGCTTATTATTGCGGATTTTTCGCATTTTTTTTCCGGAGCGTCCTCAATTCAATAATATAGCAGCAAAAACTAGAAAAATCCGCAAAATTAATGAACATGCTGCGTTTTTTTCACGCAATGCGTTTTTTTTTTTTTTGCGGAAAAAAATCCAACATATGCACAAAAATTCCGGATTGCATTCTAATAATAGGATGCTTAATGTAAGCTTTTTTTTAGCGGGTTTATCCGCCAAAAAACCACGAAAAATCCCGAATGTGTGCACACAGCCTTAAAACAGTGCAAGTTTCATCACCGGCTGTATGAAACCAGAAAACTACTCACCACAATGCGAGTAACTGAGCAAAGACCATCATCACTACCCCAGTACGTAATCCAGGAGTTAAACTCGTCCAGCGGTGGATTTTAGCAAAACTAGAGATGTATTTAAGCGACCAAAATAACATGAAATTTGTTAGCCTATGGATAGGGGCTAACTTGCTATTTGCTAGGAGTCTCACGACTGCCAACCTCCGCTATTCAGACATCGAGGGTCTGCAGAGGTCTGTCTCGAATGATGCCTTGGTGCATATGTTCAATAACTGCTCTATTCATTGTCTATGGGACTGCTGGAAAGAGCCGAGGATTGTACTGTGCTTTCCCCGACAATCCCATAAACAACGAATGTAGTGGACCAGTTCTTGTGATTGCTGGGGGTCATAGCAATCAGACCCTCAGCAAATAGTAATTTACCCCATATACTATGAATAGGGGATAATGGGTCATTTCCAAAATAACAGACACATTAGATGACAACAAAATGTGCCAATTTCTGGCCATCTGATGTGTATGGGGATCTCTAGACTCTTCCCACGACAGACGATGGGCAGCTACGACAGATGACTTTAGATCATCACTGTACCCACTGGGACTCACAATCTCTGTAAAGAGCTGTGGAACTTGATGGCGGTAAATAAGCTAAGCATGATAAATAAATACGTAATTAAACATCTGAGAATATTGCAACATGAACTGATTTGGCCCAATTCTCGGACAGTACTCAGACATCAAAACGGATTCAGCTCTTATTGCAAACTCATCAGTTTAGTTGTAAAAAATAAAGAGGTTTACATTGTTGCTCGATTACAACCTAAAGCCATTTGCAAACTGGTTATCAAAAAGTAAACTAGAGGCGAATTATCACAGAAAATCCCTAATTGTTTAGAAATGAAGGCATGATATATTTAGCAGTGAATGTACCTAATTTGTAAGGCATTCGGGCAGGGGACTTTTGTCTCCACAGACTACAAATCCACATTATACTCATTTTATTGTTTTTGTAAATATGTTGTAAAACCGCGTTCCAGCCAGTAATATGCTCTGGCAAACACAGCGATTCAAAATGTGGTAATAATATAAAACTAAATTTGTGTTCACCGACCAGATCAGTTTATTACCGCAACGTAATACAAAATCATTTTATTTGCCAAATCACATTTTGCAATGGAAGATCCAGGGTTAAAATTCAACATTTCAATGACCGGAGTTTCCACTAGAGATTTGTGTGAAGGTTGAATGTGGTTTATTATTTATTGCATCTCGCCACAATTGCAACAAAAACCACATGACAAAGTTTCACGTCAATCGCACATGTGACGCCCATGAATCTGCACCATTATATGCCATGATCTCAAGGAAATACCCATTAGGACATTTAACTCGTTATAATTCGTTATCAGCGTCGGTAATGAATATCAGATTAATTCTGGCTGTTGAGGTCCTTGCAGCCACGTTAAAAACACTTCTGCTGGTCTGGACTTATGTTCAGGGAAGGCATTAGGAAGAAAAATTGGTACCCCACCTCCCCAGACAGTGGTGTGCCGCTAAGAGCTGCAGACCACGCAGCCGCTAAGAGGCAAGTGAGTCGACATGGCATAATGTCAGCAATGTGCACCGCATTGCACATTCAACTGTAATGGTATCCAGGACTATGAGGAGTGCATTATACTATATGGGGGCTAAATGGTGACCATTATACTATATGGAGGGCTAGGTGGGGGCCATTATACTATATATAGAGGGCTAGGTGGGGGCCATTATACTATATGGAGGGCTAGGTGGGGGCCATTATACTATATGGAGGGCTAGGCGGGGGCCATTATACTATATATAGAGGGCTAGGTGGGGGCCAATATACTATATGGAGGGCTAGGTGGGGGCCATTATACTATATGGAGGGCTAGGTGGGGGCCATTATACTATATATAGAGGGCTAGGTGGGGGCCATTATACTATATGGAGGGCTAGGTGGGGGCCATTATACTATATGGAGGGCTAGGTGGGGGCCATTATACTATATATAGAGGGCTAGGTGGGGGCCATTATACTATATGGAGGGCTAGGTGGGGACCATTATACTATATGGAGGGCTAGGTGGGGGCCATTATACTATATGGAGGGCTAGGTGGGGGTCATTATACTATATGTAGGGCTAGGTGGGGGTCATTATACTATATGTAGGGCTACGTGGGGGCCATTATACTATATGTAGGGCTAGGGGGGGTCATTATACTATATGTAGGGCTAGGTGGGGGCCATTATACTATATGTAGGGCTAGGTGGGGGCCATTATACTATATGTAGGGCTAGGTGGGGGTCATTATACTGTTTGTGGGGATGTGTGGAGGCAAATTATAGTCTCTGTATGTGTGCTCTCCTTGCATGCACGTGTGGGTGTGGGCTCCGTGCATGCACGAGTGTGTGTGCTACGTGCATTCGCGAGTGTGGGGGTGTTTGTGTGTGTGCGTGTGCTCTGTATACATATATTTGTATGTTCGTATGCGCTCTGTGTATACATGGTGTACTCTGTGCATGTACAAGTGTGTGTGTGTGTGTGTGTGTGCGCGTGTGCTCTGTATACATATATTTGTATGTTCGTATGCGCTCTGTGTATACATGGTGTACTCTGTGCATGTACAAGTGTGTGTGTGTGTGTGTGTGTGCGCGTGTGCTCTGTATACATATATTTGTATGTTCGTATGCGCTCTGTGTATACATGGTGTACTCTGTGCATGTACAAGTGTGTGTGTGTGTGTGTGTGTGCGCGTGTGCTCTGTATACATATATTTGTATGTTCGTATGCGCTCTGTGTATACATGTGCTCTTTGTATGTGTAAAATGCATTATGTGTATATGTGCGGTCCACATACTATTGTTTAGCATCCATACTTATAAATACTGATACAGAGTGGTTCACTTCCCATGAATTTTGTGAGCTGCAGCCTAGATTTTAACTGTACATTCCCAGGGGTTAAATACGCAATGGATTTTCTCCTACAGATTTGCGTGCAGAAAATCCATTGCATAGTACAGAATTCAGAAAATCTCAATCACACTCTGGAAAAGTAAATTTGAGCATAAAGAAGAAGAGATCACCAAGAATTTCACTCTTTGCAATCTATGGCTATGGATTTAGCTGCACTTTTTCATAGGAACGTACCCTTATAGCCATACAATACACAAATAATGAGCCTCTAGTTCTCTGCACTGCCAGCAGATTTCTTGCATGGTACATGTCACGATTTAAAAAGAGCTTGTGATGTAAAAATATTCTCAGCTTGTTGAAGAAAGAAGCGAAATGTCACATCAGCTATATATTGTTGCATGCGCTTAGTTCTTTAACCCCTTCATGACCTTAGGATTTTCTGTTTTTCCTTGTTCGTTTTTCGCTCTCCTCCTTCCCAGAGCCATAATTTTTTCCGTCAATTTGGCCATGTGAGGGCTTATTTTTGCGGGACGAGTTGTACTTTTGAACGACATCATTGGTTTTACCATGTCGTGTACTAGAGAACGGGAAAAAACTTCCAAGTGCGGTGAAATTGCAAAAAAAAGTGCAATCCCATGTGTGTTTTTTGTTTGGCTTTTTTGCTAGGTTCATTAAACGCTAAAACTGACCTCCCATTATTATTCTCCAGGTCATTATGAGTTCATAGACACCTAACATGTCTAGGTTACTTTTTATCTAAGTGGTGAAAAAAAATTCCAAAGTTTGCTAAAGAAAAAAAAAAATGTGCGCCATTTTCCGATACCCGTAGCATCTCCATTTTTCATGATCTGGGGTCGGTTGAGGGCTTATTTTTTGCGTGCCGAGCTGGTGTTTTTAGTGATACTATTTTGGTGCAGATACATTCTTTTGATCGCCCGTTATTGCATTTTAAAGCAATGTAGGGGCGACCAAAAAACGTAATTTTGGAATTTTTAATTTTTTTTCTCACTACGCCGTTTAGCGATCGGGTTAATCCTTTTTTTAAGTGATAGGGCGATTCTGAACGTGGCGATACCAAATATCAATATATTTGATTTTATTTTTATTGTTTTATTTTGAATGGGGCGAAAGGGAGGTGATTTAAACTTTTATATTTTTTTTATTTATTTCATATTTTTAAACATCTTTTTTTTTTTACTTTTGCCATGCTTCAATAGCCTCCATGGGAGGCTAGAAGCTGGCATAGCCTGAACGGCTCTGCTACATAGCAGCGATCATCAGATCGCTGCTATGCAGCAGAAATGCAGGTGTGCTATGAACGCCGACCACAGGGGGGCGCTCACAGCAGGCCGGCATCAGCAACATAGAGGTCTCAAGGAGACCTCTGGTTACTATGCCGACACATCGCTGACCCCTGATTATGTGACGGGGGTCGGCGAGGAGCGCATTTCCGGCGGCGCGGCCGAAAGCGGTAGTTAAATGCCACTGTCAGCGTTTGACAGCGGCATTTAACTAGTTAATAGCAGCGGGTGGATCGGGATTCCACTCACCGCTATTGCGCGCACATGTCAGCTGTTCAAAACAGCTGACATGTCACGGCTTTGATGT
The DNA here is from genome assembly GCF_051348905.1 of Ranitomeya variabilis. Taxonomy (NCBI): domain Eukaryota; kingdom Metazoa; phylum Chordata; class Amphibia; order Anura; family Dendrobatidae; genus Ranitomeya; species Ranitomeya variabilis. The sequence continues at coordinate 193,479,332 of NC_135238.1, forward strand.
GGGCTCACCGCTGGAGCCCTGCATCAAAGTGCGGTATCTGACCTCGGACGTACTATCCTGTCCAAGGTCAGAAAGGGGTTAACATACAGGGTCCATGAGTCTAGCGACCAATGCAGCTCACCTGTTTCAATTAATATTTACCACGAGGAAACCGGAAATGACCATCAGTCCAGCCAATAAAATAAATGCCATGCCCACAAACCTGACATCGGCGGGAGGCCTTTATAGTAAGAAGGAAAAGAGAAAAAAGACTGCATTGTGCATAAAAGCAATACATAGAGACATTACTTTAAACTAAGCTCTGGAGGCAGATTCTCAGTGAGATCTATGTCCGGCCCATAGATCTTAACAGCTCATTTACATATAAGAAAAACGTGGATGTATCTGGAATAAGACATCAGATCGCAGATATCAAGGTATCATTTTATTCAGCTATGACCTACATTCTCATATAGATGGCTTTTGGGGGGGGGGGGATCCTACTGACAGATTCCCTTTACACATATACATATGCTTCTTTGCAACAGAACTTTGATATATAGGCTTGGAAAAGAGTTCAAGAGGAACTGAAACATTGATGTAATCGCGTGGCTTAATAAAAGCAGAACTTAAAAAAAAATTATATAATATATATATATATATATATATATATATATATATATATATATATATATATATATATATATATATATACACATACATACATACATACATACATATATACATACACACACATACATACATACATATATTACAATATTACATATATTACATGTATACATACACATATACTGTAATATCCACTGAAGGCATCCATTTAATAGTCCGGCTACATAGAAGGTACCGTATATACTCGAGTATAAGCCGAGATTTTCAGCCCAAATTTTTGGGCTGAAAGTGCCCCCTCGGCTTATACTCGAGTCACGGTCTGTGGCAGGGTCGGCGGGTGAGGGGGAGAGGGCGCTGAGGCATACTTACCTAGTCCCGGCGATCCTGTCACTCCCCCTGCCCGTCCCACGGTCTCCGGGTGCAGCAGCCTCTTCCCCTGAGCGGTCACGTGGGACCGCTCATTAGAGAAATGAATAGGCTGCTCCACCTCCCATAGGGGCGGAGCCGCCTATTCATTTCTCTAATGAAGCGGTGCCGGTGACCGCTGACAGAGGAAGAGGCTGCGGCACCGAACACAGGCAGGGGGAAGGAGCGGGACGCCGGGAGCAGGTAAGTATGTCATATTCACCTGTCCGCGTTCCACACGCCGGGCGCTGTCTCCATCTTCCCGGCGTCTCTCTCTCCTCACTGACTGCAGGCAGAGGGCGCGATGACGCATATAGTGTGCGCGCCGCCCTCTGCCTGATCAGTCAGTGCAGGGAGACGCCGGGAAGATGGCGCCGAGAAGCTGCAAGCAAGACAGGTGAGTATGTGTTTTATTATTTTTATTGCAGCAGCAGCAGCACAGCTATGGGGCAATAATGGACGGTGCAGAGCACTATATGGCAGAGCTATGGGGCAATGGTGCAGAGCACTGTATGGCACAGCTATGGGGCAGTAATGGTGCAGAGCACTATATGGCACAGCTATGGGGCAGTAATGGTGCAGAGCACTGTATGGCACAGCTATGGGGCAGTAATGGTGCAGAGCACTATATGGCACAGCTATGGGGCAGTAATGGTGCAGAGCACTGTATGGCACAGCTATGGGGCAGTAATGGTGCAGAGCACTATATGGCACAGCTATGGGGCAGTAATGGTGCAGAGCACTGTATGGCACAGCTATGGGGCAGTAATGGTGCAGAGCACTAAATGGCACAGCTATGGGGCAGTAATGGTGCAGAGCACTATATGGCACAGCTATGGGGCAGTAATGGTGCAGAGCACTGTATGGCACAGCTATGGGGCAGTAATGGTGCAGAGCACTATATGGCACAGCTATGGGGCAGTAATGGTGCAGAGCACTGTATGGCACAGCTATGGGGCAATAATGGTGCAGAGCACTATATGGCACAGCTATGGGGCAGTAATGGTGCAGAGCACTGTATGGCACAGCTATGGGGCAATAATGGTGCAGAGCACTATATGGCACAGCTATGGGGCAATAATGGTGCAGAGCACTATATGGCACAGCTATGGGGCCATAATGAACAGTATGGAGCATCTATTTTTATTTTTGAAATTCACCGGTAGCTGTTGCATTTTCCACCCTAGGCTTATACTCGAGTCAATAAGTTTTCCCAGTTTTTTGTGGCAAAATTAGGGGGGTCGGCTTATACTCGGGTCGGCTTATACTCGAGTATATACGGTACCTACACGAGTTGCCAATCATAACCTCTTTAATAAAATAATTGGAAGATTATCTTTGATATATTAATACTACAACAATTTCAAAATATAAATTACAGTTACAGCCTAGATTTCTCAAGCAAATTATTATCCACTAAAAATGTTAAAACTGGGGGGAAAAAAAGTAACTTGACTCCCGTAACATAGCACTTATAAAATGAACTCCCTGTATTAAAACTGCGCCTATTGAATTGTCCATTTGCATTTCGTACCAAAGCGCGGCTTCTCTCTAATTAGGCGGTATTATGTTTTCTATTATTTGATTTTCCAAATACAGGGAAAGTTGCCATATCGCAGCAGGATTTCTCTTGAAAATAATAAAAGGCTCTTGGGGCATCAAACCACTCGGAGGAATAAAAGAGTACATTTAGTAAAAAAAAGTCATCAATTTCTGTAGCGCATTTACATTTTACTATTAACATTCTGTTCAAAAATAATCGGAGATAATACACCACCACCGAGAAAAAGGGATTCCTAATGACCTTGACATAGTGCTTGTGTGAAGTGATTAAGTAACTCATTAAGATGAATGATATAGACATTATGGATATTACTGAGCGGCACATTACCATGTAAAATATGGGCTCATTCCTATGATGGAATAATCCGCAAACCATTCCAGATAAAGCAAGTTTTCCTTTTGAGTTATTTAAAGCAAAACGAAACTATGTGTTTCTATTACACTAAAAATCACAAAGGATTAGTGATGTTAATGCTTCGCTGCCTACTTTAAGCAATTTCTCCAAAATAAAATGTATCAATCATTCCCCTGCTATTCACTGAGAGTTTTATAGCCTTCATATCTGAAACACTCAAAGTTAATCCCCATTATTATGACAAAGCTTCTATCTTGAGAAATCCTCTAATTAAAATTAACCAGGCAGTTGCTTTGAACGATCTGCACTTTTGATGTAATGCACATGTTATAGCAAGCGAACATGATAAAGGCTTTTTACCAATGGCGACAAATTTGTCTGACCTCCTATAGAAGGCATGGGCACGTATTGTCTGACTACCACTTCTAAGGCTAGGTTCACATTGCGTTAATGGGTGATCGCTAACGGACAGCGTTGCACGGCGAAAATGTCGCAATTAACGCCGTGCAACGGGTCCGTTAGCGCACCCATTGACAGCAATGTTAAGTTCGCCAGCAGCGCATCACTAGCGCGTGCCTTTTTCGGCTCACGCTAGTGATGTGCCGTTCTTCTGTGACGCGCCTCGGACGCTGCTTGCAGCGTCCGCGGCGCGCCCGAGGTCCGTTCCCCGCTCTCGCAGATCGGGGATCGGGGGTCTGCAAGAGCGGGGACGTTAACGCGACCCCCAAACGCGATCCATAAAAATACATTGCGTTAGCGCAATCCGCTAGCGCTAAACGGATTGCCCTAACGCAATGTGAACCTAGCCTAAATGGTCAAAAAATAGAATGGATGTTGGGCATTATAGACTGTTCTGTACCTGAAATTCTAGCTTTATATAGAGGATGTATACCTTCAATATATTATTATTTATTTATACAGCACCATTGATTCCATGGTGCTGTACATGAGAAGGGGTTACATACAAATTACAGATATCACTTACAGTAAGCAAACTAACAATGACAGACTGATACAGAGGGGTGAGAACCCTGCCCTTGCACGCTTACATTACATGCTATTGGATGGTGTGGAAGGAGACAATAGGTTGAGGGTTGTAGGAGCACCGGTGTTGGTGAGGCGGTAGCTCCGGTAGTGGTGAGGAGGCAGCGGGGTCAATGCAGGCTGTAGGCTTTCCTGAAGAGGTGGGTTTTCAGGTTACGTCTGAAGGATTCGAATGTGGTTGATAGTCGGACGTGTTTGGGAAAAAAATTTCCAGAGAATGGGGGATATTCTGGAGAAGTCTTGGAGGCGGTTGGGTGAGGAGCGAATAAGTGTGGAGGAGAGAAAGAGGTCTTGGGAGGACCGGAGATTACGTGATGGAAGATATCGGGAGACCTAAACTTGTGTATATACTGCAGTGTCAGAGTATTAATATAATCACCTACCGCCTCTCAGGTATCAAGTGGAGTTCTGCTCCTTTTCTATATGACGTCAGCAATCTTCAGATTATCAGGATCACTCTGTGTTCTGTGTGACCTAGAAGTGGTTTTTACAATTTAAATCTATGGAGCGCCAGAAAGAGGCACCATAGACTTAAGGCTCACGTGTAGTGTGATCCATAGAGACTAAAGAGTGGTGACATCACTGAAGAGGAGCAGAACAGCGCTTCACACCGGAGATAGCAGTGGTAAGTGAGTACAATAATACATTCACACTATATACACATGTTTAAAGAAGATAAAAAGATTCACAAGACTGCTTCCTTAAGGCTAAGGCATTTAATGGCAAAACCCAAAAGTCATTATCTCAGTAAATTATAATACTTTAACACAGCTTGAAAAATTATTTTAAAATCGGAAATGTTGGTCTACTGAAATGTATGTTCAGTAAATGCACTCAATACTTGGTCGGGGCTCCTTTTGCATCAATTACTGCATCAATGCAGCGTGGCATGGAGGCGACCAGCCTGTGGCACTGCTGAGGTGTTATGGAAGCCCAGGTTGCTTTGATAGCAGTCTTCAGCTCGTCTGCATTGTTGGGTCTGGTGTCACTCATCTTCCTCTTGACAATACCCCATAGATTCTCTATAGAGGTTAAGGTCAGGTGTGTCTGCTGGCCAATCAAGAACAGTACCAATACCTGGTTTAAAAACAACAGTATCAGTGTGGACAGGTGCCAAGTCCTGCTGGAGAATAAAATTTCCATCTCCAAAAAGCTTGTCGGCAGAGGGAAGCATGAAGTGCTCTAAAATTTCCTGGTAGATGGCTGCGCTGACTTTGGTCTTGATAAAACACAGTGGACCTACACCAGCAGATGACATGGCTCCTCAAACCATCAATGACTGTGGAAACTTCACACCAGACCTCCAGCAGCTTGGATTGTGGTCTCTCCTCTCTTCCTCCAGACTCTGGGACCTTGATTTCCAAATGAAATGCAAAATTTACTCTGAAAACAACACCTTGGACCACTGAGCAACAGTCCAGTTCTTTTCCTCTTTGGCCCAGGTAAGATGCTTCTGGCATTGTCTATTGGTCATGAGTGGCTTGACACAAGAAAAATGACACTTGTAGCCCATGTCCTGGATACGTCTGTGTGTGGTGGCTCCAATAGAAAACTGCAGGTGTAAACCCGCAGCGGAAACAACAATCGAAACCGCGATAAATCGGCAGGAAAAACCGCAGCGGTTTTGCCCTGTGGATTTATCAAATCCGCTGCAGAAAAATCCGCAGCCCTCACAGATACGTGTGCACATACCCTAAAACATTCAAAATATCCCACGGTGGTGGGGGAGCGAAAGTGATCTCACCACTTGTTAAAGGGTAATCATCATCATTTTAGTAAAACTGTTATACATTCTAGGTGCTGTATAGAGTCCCACCGATCAGAATACTGCTCTGAAGTCCACGGCTTTTGCATTAGCTGCATGTACAGAGCAGTTTATGGGCTCAATAAATAAAGTCTTTGGGTATATACAGTCACGCTCACAAAGCTAGAGAACTAACTTTTGGGATATTTGGGATTTGGTATATAAAAGGTCTTATAGCATCTAAACCACTAGCAAGTTATGATTAGATGTAAGAACAATGATAGAGACTCTAATGCAGACACAAACATTGGGAATAAAAATAGAGAATACCGACAAACACATACACCATGTTTCCTGGCAATTCATAGATCTGAACCTCTAGAGATCAATTACTGATATTAGATCATGAAAAACAAAAGCAAAAATGTGTAAATAATGAGGGACCAAGCAGGACCTGATAATCTGGAAATAGACGGGATCAGAAGGGTCAAAAGTAGAGAGCAATTAGGGTTAATACAAATAAAGCAAACACTAATGTGAAACTTAAGCCCCCGTCTCACTAAGCGAGATCGCTGCTGAGTCACAAGTTTTGTGACGCAACAGCGACCTCAGTAGCGATCTCGCTATGTGTGACACGTAGCAGCGACCAGGCCCCTGCTGTGAGATCGCTGGTCGTGTCGGAATGGCCTGGACCTTTTTTTGATCGTTGAGGTCCCGCTGGGTAGCACACATCGCTGTGTTTGACACCTTACTAACGACCTCGTTGACGACTCAGACACTGAATCGTCATAATAGCTCCCATGTGACATCGTTGTACAGGTCGCTGGTGAGATGTCAAACAGTGAGATCGCAGCAGCGATTGTTGGGAAGATCTCACTGTTTGACATCTCACCAGCGACCACATAGCGACGCAGCAACGATCCCTGACAGGTTGTATCGTTGTCGGGATCGCTTTAGCGTCGCTAAGTGAGACGGGGCCTTAAGATCCAAGCAGAATCGATGATCAAATGATCTTTAACCTTAGTAAATATTAGTTAAAGGAGGAAGGAGAATCTTGGAGGACGTGCCACAAGGTCAAAGTGGCAAGATTGTGTTCCAGAGATCTGGGCCTTTAATTGTGCAGATTTGAATAATCTTTATGCCTAGCAGTTGGTGCTCCCAGTAGTCTCTGTAGACATAGCTTTAGACAGCTCTGCATCATTAGGGCTTATTCACATATCTGTTTTTACGTACAAGCGCTATCCACGTTTTTTCCGGATAGCAATCAGGCTTATGATAAGTGAATGGGGATGACCAAGTCTTTGATTTTTGTCCAGTCTGCGTAAAATCGCAGAGGCACGTCCGATATTGATCCAAGGGCCAGATCAAAATCGGCAATGCAAATCTAAGGGCCCATTAAAAAAAATAAAAAAATTGGATGGCATCTGAGAGCGGCTTGATTTTCACAGACTTTTAGATAGCAGAGGGTCGAAAAACTTATTTTTTCACATGCAAGAAAAATAGATAAAAATTGGACCAAACACTGAAAGTTCGGATAGTAATGATGAAAATCACTGATGAAATTCAATAGTTTTTCTCATACATAGAATGTATGATGTTTAAATGAGCCCTTACCCTATGGGCAATGTGCCCTTGTAAAAGACCATACAAATTACCACTAAATAAAAAGTAAAAAAGTGCTATCACCACATTAATAAAACAAAAACTTTGTTTGCATGTTTGGTGTCCACGTAATCGTACTGACCTGGAGAATCATATTGCTTGGTCATTTTTTACCATAAAATGAACACTGTAAATAAAAAGACCCCCCAAAAACTGCGGAATTTCCCTTTCTTTGCCACTTCGCTACGCCTGGAATTTTTTTGTCCCCATTTTCCATTACATCACATGATAAAATGGATGGGATCATTCAAAAAGTACAACTTATCCTGCAAAAAATGAAAAACCTCCCTGTCTCTAAGAGGTTAATGAATTTGATCTGTTTGTGGGCATATATAAATGTATGCATAATTTAGACTTATAACAATTATAAAAGAAAAATAGAAGATTTGAAAAAAATAAAATACATTCAAGCATCTCTAGCAAATAAAATCAAACTTTAATCATCGGAAGGAATATTCCGAGGCATTCAAGACCTTCTAGAATTTAGCCATTGCTGATGTGTGAAAAAAAATCAAAGTAAGGGCTCATGCTCACTTGCGCGAGAGTCATCCGAGTCTCGCATGTTAATACCAGGCGCTGCTGCCGGCACTCAGATCGGAGAGTGTGTCCGCATAGGAATACATGCAGCCGCACACTCCGCTCCCGAGTGCCGGGTGCAGTGCCGGGTATTGCCGTGCGAGACTCATCAGAGTCTCGCGCAAGTGAGTATGAGCCCTAACATTGAGGTTTAAGGTTACGTGAACATCAAGTCTTTTTGCTGAGTTTTTGAAGCAAAAACTAGGTGGAAAGTTTCCAAATCCTCCTCAAAAACTTAGAGATTCTGCTCAGTTCCTGCTCCAAAAAACTGAGCAAAAACAAATTAGTGTGCACATACCCTAAAATAAAATCTTAGTTTCTCATAACAAAATGCCATTATCGTTTTACAGAAAACATTAAAATCTGAATGGCTGTCAAAGGCGATGTGATAGTAATTTCATACAAGAAAGGTTATGATTAATCCATACGAATTCTGAGTGAGAAACCAAGAGACAAGCAAACCGATTGCTGGGTAGTGACCCCACTGATAAGATTTGTAAAGTCATCAGATAACTTTATTAACACTGGTAGAAAGAGTGAGTAAAGGTACCTTCACACTAAGCGACGCTGCAGCGATACAGACAACGATGCCGATCGCTGCAGCGTCGCTGTTTAGTCGTTGTGTGGTCGCTGGAGAGCTGTCACACAGACAGCTCTCCAGCGACCAACGATGCCAAAGTCCCCTGGTAACCAGGGTAAACATCGGGTTACTAAGCGCAGGGCCGCACTTAGTAACCCGATGTTTACCCTGGTTACCATTGTAAAAGTGTAAAAAAAAAAAAAACACATACTCACATTCCGGTGCCCGGCGTCCGCTTCCCTGCACTCCTCCTGCATCCTGTGTCAGCTCCGAACATCTCCGGCATCTCCCACAGAGCAGAGCGGTGACGTCACTGCTCTGCTTTATGGCCGGCACTTACACAGGATGCAGGAGGAGTGCAGGGAAGCGGACGCCGGGCACCGGCATGTGAGTATGTTTTTTTTTTTTTACTTTTACAATGGTAACCAGGGCAAACATTGGGTTACTAAGCGCGGCCCTGCGCTTAGTAACCCGATGTTTACCCTGGTTACCAGTGAAGACATCGCTGGATCGATGTCACACACACCGATTCAGCGATGTCAGCGGGAGATCCAGCGACGAAATAAAGTTCTGGACTTTCAGCAACGACCAGCGATCTCACAGCGGGATCCTGATCGCTGCTGCGTGTCAAACACAACGATATCGCTATCCAGGACGCTGCAACGTCACGGATCGCTATCGTTATCGTTGTAAAGTCGTTTAGTGTGAAGGTACCTTAACTGAAAATCTATCCAAATATATTGACTTATATCTACAAAAATGCATCAGGAGCTTGCTAGCCTTCCTCAAGGGCAGATTGCACATTTTAGAGATTCCTGAGAGTAGAGCGTGAATGATGACAGTAGACATCACCTCCCTCTATATAAACAGATGAAAGGCTCTGAGGCAATGCGCTTTTTTTTCCTGGAGTATGAGAATCAGTCCCCTAAACATGCAGGCATTATTGTTAAGTATGAAGACACATTTTATCTGTAGACACGGGGGACTGCTATGGGGATCAGACTCACACCAAGTTACACAAATTTATATATGGGGTACTGGGAACATGATGGCATCTTCCCAAGGAGCGTCCTTGGTACGGTTTTGCAGTAGGTTTTTTGATGATGTGATATTTATTTGGTGAAGGACAGAAACTATTGGAGTCCTTCCTTGGTTAAATTATTCAAAAGGTCAACAAGAAATTAATTCTTGTTGACCTTTACTCCATCATATAGTTTGACATCCATGAATTTTTTAGACTTTTGACAATTTATATATCTGAGAATGGGATATTAACTAAGCATATAGAAAGGAGATGGGAACAGCTATATTTTTGTATTCAGTCTTCATCTCCCAAATAGGCTCCATAATGTTCTAAAGGGGCTATTTATTTAAGTGCATAGCAACTGTGAAAATATTGAGGAACATATGAAGGAAATAGCGGGAATAAGAATTACTTATTTTCAAAATAAACATTATAAAAAGTTAACTGTAAGAGGATATGGAAGTAATATGTAACATAACATGTAAAAGGTGACAATGGAGAGCGTGATCAGCTCATAATCCCCCTTATTTCACAATGTGATGATAGTATAGAGGATTTTATAATAAAACTTTATGAGAGAAACTAGTTACCCCTAATTAAGCCACAAAAAATCTGGGAAAACTTAATGACTCGATGACTTAATGACTCGAGTATAAGCCTAGGGTGGGAAATGCAGCAGCTACCGATAAATGTCAAAAATACAAATAGATACCAATAAAAGTAAAATTAATTGAGACATCAGTAGGTTAAGTGTTTTTGAATATCCATATTGAATCAGGAGCCCCATATAATGCTCCATACAGTTTATGATGGGCTCCATAAGATGCTCCATATTAAAATATGTCCCATATAATGCTGCACAAATGCAGATTATGGCCCCATAAGATGCTCCATACAGACATTTGCCCTATGTAATGCTGCACAAATGCTGATTACGGCCCCATAAGATGCTCTATAAAGATATTTGCCCCATGTAATGCTCCACAAACGTTGCTTATGGCCCCATAAGATGCTCCATACAATCATTTGCCCCGTATAATGCTCTACAAACGTTGCTTATGGCCCCATAAGATGCTCCATACAGTCATTTGCCCCGTATAATGCTCTACAAACGTTGTTTATGGCCCCATAAGATGCTCCATACAGTCATTTGCCCCGTATAATGCTCCACAAACGTTGCTTATGGCCCCATAAGATGCTCCATACAGTCATTTGCCCCGTATAATGCTCCACAAACGTTGCTTATGGCCCCATAAGATGCTCTATACAGTCATTTGCCCCATGTAATGCTCCACATACATTGCTTATGGCCCCATAAGATGCTCTATACAGTCATTTGCCCCATGTAATGCTCCACAAACGTTGCTTATGGCCCCATAAGATGCTCCTTACAGTCATCAGTGCAGAGGACGGGAAAGACGTGGCGGCTGGCGGAACGAGGAGCAGGTGAATATCGCGCACTGCGTTATACTCACCTGCTCCTGGCACGGTCCCTGGTTCCCCCGGCGCCGCAGCTTCTTCCTGCAGTGAGCGGTCACATGGTACCGCTCATTACAGTAATGAATATGCGGCTCCACCCCTATGGGAGTCCATATTCATTACTGTAATGAGCTGTACCATGTGACCGCTCACTACAGGAAGAAGCTGCGGCGCCTGGGGAACCAGGGACCGCGCCAGGAGCAGGTGAGTATTATTACACAGCTGCTGCTCCCCCTCCCCTGCCGACCCCTGGGTATGACTCGAGTATAAGCCGAGAGGGGCAATTTCAGCATAAAAAAAATGGGCTGAAATTCTCGGCTTATACTCGAGTATATACGGTAATTGGGGAAAACAGTAAATATTATTATAAAATCAGTACAAAATTTGACACCATTTTCAGAAACCACATTGTCTTTACAAGGGATATAAGTAAGGGATTGTAAGTATTCATTAACCATCAAAGATACAATCACACTTTACACAAAATGGGTCATCTATGCCATTGTTGCCATTATCCGAGTTTTTGTAGAAGTACAAAAAAAATAAATAAATCTTCAGAGAAGAATCAAAGAGCACCTGTCAGAATATTCAACCCTCCTACGGGTGCATTCAGACGGCCATATAAATCGTACAGAAATCGGAACTTAATGCTCGGACTGGCCAGTGGCTCTCCCAACCTGAGAGTGGCAGGTTCATATATTTCAATACAGCCATCATGCTCAGGTCGGGAGACCCACCGGGCCAGTATGAGCATTGCGATCTCCATCTGAGTTCATACAGCCTTCTGACTGATCCCTTCACCATCTATATGGACATGTAGGTCATAGGAAGTTGAACACAATGATACCTTGATATCTATGATCCTTTGATTTATTCCTGAGAAATCCACATTTTCTTAATATGTAAATGAGCTGTTAATATCTATGGGCTGGACATAGCTCTCCCTGAGAATGTGCACGCAGGGATTATTTTAAATGAAAGGAGGCCTTAACAGTGTGAGACATGTAGATCAGGAGAGCAGACTGTCAGTCATTACATGTCTCATACTGGTAATGCCCCCTTTCATCTATGATAGATCTCCTTGAGAATCTGGCTCTAGAGGTTATGTCCAGCCCAAGGATCTTAACAGCTCATTTAAATATAAAGAAAAACTTAGATCTCTCTGGAATAAGACATCGGATTACAGATATCTAAGTACCAATGTATTTACCGTAACTGTCTATGACCTACATGCCCATACAGACGGCTTAAGAGGGTTGATCCTACTGACAGACTCCATTTAAAGACCATTTTAATAATGTTATGAAAAAGTTTCTTGGTTCCATTATATTTAAAACACAAGGAAGGGGGTTAAAAAGGCAAATCTGTTTTTGGTTTGGAAAAAATCCCTGTCAGCAAAAGAAAAGGGAATTTCTTAAAAAAATTAAAAGGTCTGGATTTGATTGAAAAGTGGATTTTTAACGTAGACACGCTTGACCCAAAATAGCTTGAACTGAATTATTTCCTTTTCTATAAGTGAGAATTTGCATCCTTATTTATCCTCATCGCCCTGCTGGCATATGCCAATGGACAATTGGAATATCAACAGAAACAAAAACTTTTTTAAATTCAGGTTATTATACGCTGGGTATTTTGTTTGTCTTTTTGGCATACATACTTTTTTTTTCTTAATCCATTTTATAGCTTTAATTTAACCTGGAATGAAAGTTTATTAGGATTATAAAAATATATACTGGTACTCGATTATAAGCCGAGATTTTCAGCCCATTTTTCTTAGGCTAAAAGTGCCCCGCTCAGCTTATACTCGAGTCATTGTCCCAGGGGGTCGGCGGGGGAGGGGGAGCGGCAGCTGTCACATCATACCATCTGCTCCCAACACGGTCTCTCCACGTCCCCGCTTCTCCGATGGTCTCCGGTGCCTGCAGCTCTTCCTGTGTTCAGCGGTCACGTACCACCGCTCATTAAAGTAATGAATATGGACGCGACTCCACTCCTATAGGCGTGGAGCGCATATTCATTACTATTAATGAGCGGTACCATGTGACCGCTGAACACAGGAACAAGCTGCCAGCGTGCGCCAGAGACCATCGGAGAAGCAGGGACATAGAGGAGACCGCGCCAGGGGGCAAGTATGACGGGGCAGGGTGAGCCATGTGATATTCACCTGTCCCCGTTCTACCGCTGGGCTCTGTCTTCCGCGTCCTCTGGCTGTGACGTTCAGGTCAGAGGGCGTGATGACGTGGGTTAGTGCGCGCCATCCGCCATCTTCCGGAACAGTCACTGCAGAGACCCATAAGACAAAGTGGCACACGGCGGTGGAACGGGGACAGGTAAATATTGCAAGTGCCGGGGGCCTGAGCCAGTGGCGCCATCGGCACCAGACCCCCAGCGATGAGAGGGGAGTATGTATTTTTTTTCTTTAATCACAGCAGCAGCAGCAGACGGGGCATATTTTTGTATGGAGCATCTTATGGGGCCATCAACCTTTGTGCAGCATTATATGGGGCATAATATTCTATGGAGCATCTTATGGTGCCCATCATGACCTTTATGGAGCATTATATGGGGCTCCTGATTCAATATGGATATTCAAAAACACTTAACCTACTGATGTCTCAATTAATTTAACTTTTATTGGTATCTATTTTTATTTTTGAAATTTACCAGTAGCTGCTGCATTTCCCACCCCACTGAAGTATTTATGGTATAATGTATAAATAAATTTATTATATATATATATATATATATATATATATATATATATATATATACACACACACACACACACACACACACACATCTCAGTACCAATGCTTTCTGGCTGATGTTTTGGTCACTTTTGAATGTTGGTTGTGCTGTCACACTCCTGGTAGCAGGAGACGAACTCTACAACCCACACAAGTGGCTCAGGTAGTGCAGCTCATCCAGGCTGGCACATCAATGCGAGCTGTGGCAAGAAGGTTTGCTGTGTCTGTCAGCGTAGTGTCCAGAGGCTGGAGATGCTACCAGGAGACAGGCCAGTACACCAGGATACTTGGAGGGGGTCATATGATAGTCTTCTGCAGCCACTCACAAAGATGGTCACACATTGGACCTCATCTTCACCCGCCTCTGCTCCCTATCTAACCTCTCTAACTCACCTCTTCCTCTCTCTGACCACAACCTTCTCACATTCTTTTCCCTCTCCACTCCATGTCTACAATCCCCACCCCACAAACTTTCACACCCTCGCAGAAATCTTAAACATCTTGACCTACATTCATTCTCTGAATCCCTCCTCCCTCTCACAGACATAAGTTCTTTACACAATGCGGATGACGCTGCCGCTCTATATAACACCACAATAGCTGTAGCTCTGGAATCTACTGCCCCACTTACACATACCAAAGCTCGCAAAATCAACAGACAGCCCTGGCGCACCAGCCTGACCAAAGAACTGAGGCGAGCTTCCAGGGCTGCTGAGCGCAGGTGGAAAAGATCCCCCTCCAACGAGCACTTCATCGCATTCAAACAGTCCCTCACTACTTTCAAGACCACACTCACAACAGCTAAACAAACCTACTACTTCTCATCTCTCATATCCTCCCTGTCTCACAACCCTAACAGTTATTCAAAACCTTCAATTCTCTCCTCCGTCCCCCAGCACCTCCTCCCTCCCCACTTATCTCAGCTGAAGACTTTGCCTCATTTTTCAAGCAGAAGATTGATAACATCAGAGACAGTTTTGGTCAACAACCCCCAGAGCCCTTCCTCCCGACTTCCCAGCCCTCCACCTTCAAATCCAACTTCTCCACCATTACAGAAGATCAACTCTCCACTCTACTCTCAAGATCGCATCTCACCACCTGTGCACTTGACCCGCTCCCATCCCACTTCATCCCAAACCTCACCAAAGTCTTCATCCCAACCCTAACCCATCTCTTCAACCTATCACTAACAACTGGTGTTTTCCCCTCAAGCTTTAAACATGCCTCCATCACACCTATCCTCAAAAAGCCTTCTCTTCACCCATCCTCTGTATCTAGCTATCGCCCTATATCACTTCTCCCTTATGCCTCCAAACTACTGGAACAACACGTCTACCTTGAACTGTCCTCCCATCTCTCTTCTTGCTCCCTCTTTGACCGCTTACAATCTGGCTTCCGGTCACACCACTCCACTGAAACTGCCCTAACCAAGGTCACCAATGACCTCTTAACCGCCAAGAGCAAGCGACACTACTCTGTCCTCCTCCTCGACCTGTCGGCTGCCTTTGACACAGTGGACCATTCCCTGTTATTACAGACCCTCTCATCCTTTGGCATCCTGGATCTCATCATACCTAACAGACCGGACATTCAGCGTCTCCCACTCACACACCACCTCCTCACCTCGCCCCCTATCTGTCGGAGTCTCACATGGTTCAGTCCTTGGGCCCCTGCTCTTCTCTATTTACACCTTTGGCCTGGGACAGCTCATAGAATCTCATGGCTTCCAGTATCACCTCTATGCTGATGACACACAGATCTACATATCTGGACCAGATATCACCTCCCTACTAACCAGAATCCCTCAATGTCTGTCCACTATTTCATCCTTCTTTTCCGCTAGATTTCTGAAACTTAACATGGACAAAACAGAACTCATCGCTCTTTCCCCCATCTCACGCGACCCCCCCATCGAACCTATCCATTACAGTGCATGGCTGCCCACTCTCCCCAGTCCCACAAGCTCGCTGCCTTGGGGTAATCCTCGACGCTGATCTCTCCTTCAAACCACATATCCAAGCCTTTTCCACTTCCTGCCGACTTCAACTCAAAAATTTTTCACAAATCCGTACATTCCTCACCCAAGAATCTGCAAAAACCCTAGTCCATGCCCTCATCATCTCTCTCCTTGACTACTGCAACCTCCTGCTCTGTGGCCTCCCCTCAAACACTCTCGCACCCCTCCAATCTATTCTAAACTCTGCTGCCCGACTAATCCACCTGTCCCCCCGCTATTCCCCGGCCTCTCCCCTCTGTCAATCCCTTCACTGGCTCATTGCCCAGAGACTCCAGTACAAAACCCTAACCATGACATACAAAGCCATCCACAACCTGTCTCCTCCATACATCTGTGACCTCGTCTCCCGGTACTTACCTACACGCAACCTCCAATCTTCACAAGATCTCCTTCTCTACTCCCCTCTTATCTCCTCTTCCCACAATCGTATACAAGATTTCTCTCGCGTATCACCCTTACTCTGGAACCCTCTACCACAACACATCAGACTCTTGCCTACCATCGAAACCTTCAAAAAGAGCCTGAAGACCCACCTCTTCCGACAAGCCTACAACCTGCAGTAACCACCGATCAACCAAACCGCTGCATGACCAGCTCTATCCTCACCTACTGTATTCTCACCCATCCCTTGTAGATTGTGAGCCTTCGCGGGCAGGGTCCTCTCTCCTCCTGTACCAGTTATGACTTGTATTGTTTAAGAATATTGCACTTGTTTTTATTATGTCAGAGTTCGCATCTCGGCTTCAGGAAAATGGCCGCCGCGATCTCCATCTGCGCACGCGCGGCATCCCGCAGCCATTTTCCTGAAGCCGCGGCCAGCAGAGCGCCGCTTCTGCGCACGCGCGGCCAAAGGAAGATGGCCGCCTCCACCGATCACCAATGAAATAGTGCACATCGCGCTCTTTTAACTCCCCTGAGCAGTGGATTCGGGACCTTGGGCATGCGCAAACCACTACGCCACCAACGGAAAACTAAGCAAGATCTGGGGGAAGACACCACGCCCTTTTGACCAGACCAGCCTGATTGACAGGCGAAAACGGCTACTTTGGTAACGTATTTTGGCAGCATAGGTGGGGAATCGGGGTCCACAAAATACACTGTTGTAATGCACAGCTCAGGCCCTATTTAACAGTATTTTTATCTCATACTGAAAAAACGGGGTGACAGGTGCCCTTTAATGGTTGGTAGTAGATCAAATATTTATTTCTTACTGCAAAATGCAAATAGATTTATATAATTTATACAATGTGATTTTCTGGATTTTATTTTGGACATTCTATCTCTCAATGTTAAAATTAATCCAACCTTAAAATTATAGACTGTTCATATCTTTGTCAGTGGGCAAACTTACAAAATCAGCAAGGGATCAAATAATTATTTAGTTCGCTGTATGGTTAGAGCAGATTGATCCATTAAGGAGATGGTCTCTCTGTATACAGGCCTTTACGGCTTGTGCTGTAGTGCATAACAAATGGAAGATATTGTCATCTTGTTTCCATATCTTGTCCTGCTAAACCACCAAGCCCTGAAGAAATAAACCGATGTTTGTGAAACACGTTGGAGATCTTGAGGTCAACTGTACTAGAACCAGAGATGGAGAATGACAGAAGTGAGAGGAAGACACTGCTGAATGGAACGCTCCCTCCCGCCATATGATGAATACTGTAAATATGAGGTCATTCTTCTTGTATCGATCCAGAGTTATCAACAGAGAACACAGCAGGGATAATTGCGAGATTTCAGCTCTGAAAACTGCAAAATTGGGAAGTAAAAAGCCTGATCTATAAGTTCACACTAGGCGTTTTTGCAAATTTTCAGCTGTGTTTTACAGTGCCATCAAAGTCTATGAGATTTCAGAAATCTCATGCACCCACATTGTTTTTTTTTGTCATCAGGATTTTGTGCTTTGCTTGGTTTTTTGCACACTGGAGCATGTCACTTCTTTCAGTGAAAAGAAAGGGTGGTTGAAAAACAATGAAAACGCACAAACAATGCAGATATCAGGTTTTGCTGCATTTTTTGTGCAAAAACCGGATCCTTGTTTTTATTTTTAACACTAAACTTTAACAGCATGAACAAGAGACAAACCTAGCATTCCAAAACGGCAGCACAAACTGCAAGAAAAACCATGATTTTTTTATGCAGCTTCTTTCCTGCCAAGAGTTCAGGTTTTGCTGCAGAAAAAAAAAAAATGCTGAAAAAACGCCTAGTGTGAACTTACCCTAAAATGTCATTTTACAGGCACAAAAGTCGCTACACAAGATCAGCTCACTAAGTTTGGTCTACATGCTGAGAAAATCTTCCAACATACTGTATATGGCCTCGTAGTGTGCAATCATGTGCTACCAATTGATTTTCAACGTAAATGCCGCAAAGTAGTTTATCTATTTTTTGGGGTTTTTTTTTTTTTTTTTTTAGAAAGAATGAAAAGCGTCATAACCAATTTGAGTCCACGCGGGATAGACTACGTCTCATTTCTGGGGAATAAAAACACTGTAGCGTTTTTACAATCTCAGTCTACCCTTATTAAAAAATGGTAGCATATTGAAATTCACTTCTGTAAGCTGTTGAAGTCTTTTCTCTGCTTGAGTGACATGCGGAAAACATTACTTCAATTAAAGAGCTGGTAAAGTGCCAGTAGGGTAGAGGAGGGGGGACAGGCCTTCGATGTCACACTGCTAGACAGCACACACGGCTATTTTGGCAGCCAAGTCTGAACTCGATAATGGAGTGATGTTAATTTAAAGAGAACCTGGCACACATAAAATCAGTTTTAGAATCTAATAAGCTACAGCCTTTACCATGCAAAAGGCAATAAGATTAAAAGCCGTCATATTATACTGACAAGTCACTTATCAAAACGCATTACAGAAATGCCAGTTTTGTTTTTTTTATTTCTTGGCTTTTTACATGATTACTGCAGAACACCAGATTATTGCCACATACGTGTACAGGTACGGGCCCCGATGACACTAATTTACTGCATATCAAAGCTAAAGACTCCAGAGACTGCCCTGCCACTCATCCAAGGCAGGCATTATGCCATAATCCAGTACCGCAGCAATGGCTTACATTGGTCAGGGGTGGACACACAATGCAGGCATATAGCACTTGGGAGGATACAGGACATTTGAACATCCCTCTCTTAGATATGCAAACACACAAATAATACACATTAGTCAACTCAACCAGACAGGCAGAGAAAAAAAAAAGTCACTAGAAAAGCAAGGGCACATAAGTAGAAACCGTGTGAACCAGGCTTTGGTGACAGATGGTGCGAGTCCATCTATCAAGTCAGTAATCTATTGCTGCTAGACAAAAGTCTAAGAACAGCCTCTTACCTTGCCTTTTATGCATTGCTTATATAGCGCCATTAATTCAACAGATCTTTACAGAAATTATCGACACTGTTCCCATTGGGGCTCACAATCCAAATTCCCTATCAGTATGTCTTTGGAGTGTGGAAGGAAACCAGAGAACCCGGGGTAAACCCACGCAAACATGGGGGGAACATACAAACTCCTTGCAGATGCTGTCTTTGGTGGGATTTGAACCCAGGACCTCAGTGCTGCAAGGCTGTAGTGCTAACCACTGAACCACCATGCCCCCATCCACCTCTCAATGTCCATGGCTCTTTTTTTGATTAGCCTCCTAATAGAATGTCACATGTTCCATCAGGTAAGAGGCTTCTTTTTTTTTTCTGGCCACTAGTGATGGGCGTGTATACTCGTTATTCGAGATTTCCCGAGCGTGCTCGGGTGTTCTCCGAGTATTTGGGCATGCTTGGAGATTTAGTTTGAATCGCCACAGCTGCTAGGCAGCCTGAATACATGCAGGGATTGCCTGTTTGTTAACGAATCCCCACTTGTATTCAGGCTGTCTATCAGTCGCAAATCATGCAGCTGTGGGGAAAAACTAAATTTCTGAGCACCCCGAAATGCTCGAAGAACACCCGAGCATGCTCGGGAAATCTCAAGCAACGAGTATACTCGCCCATCACTAGTGGTCACTGAATGGGAAACCTGAGAATCACCTCTAACCTTTCGGCATCGGTGGCTTTTCTTTTGATTAGCCTGCATACTGCACCGTCACATGCGAGTCACGCTGCAACAATGATGCTGTGCCAAACCGGCTAATCAAAAGAGCCATGGATGCCAGATGGCAAGAGGAAGTTCTCAGGGCTCCCGTGTGCCGGTCATAGATTACTGAGCTGGCCGATCAACCTGGATCCTGCAAATCAACTCACACCAACTCTAATGAGATGTCTTCTCTCCATGAATAAATTTGGATGAATATGAGCCAGTCACACCAGATCCAGAATGTCCTCTATAATGCAAATCACATATACTGTCCACACGGCTTCTCTACAAGACGGAGATGTAGACTCCGGCACTTATTACTGATGGACGCACAAATCTCTGATAACCTGTAATAATGAAGGCGTTCAGCATGGTTTCCTCTTTACTTATGAGCTCATTCAGTGTCCTCGCAGGTAGGTAGAGAAGGTTTTGGTTCTTTCTGGTCCTAATCCATCATCTATGATGGGACCTGATCAGAAGGTGCCATGAATCTGGATTACAGGTATATATAATTTCCATTTTATCCAGGACACAATATAATTCCAGAACATATGAGGCACTAGGTTAATATCAGGAAGACCAGGGAGTGGGATCGCTTCTTTTCTTAGTGTACAGGAGAAGACATACAGTAGCAACTTTGTTCCACACAATTTGGAGCACAGCTCTGGGAATATTGAAAGGAATTGAGGGGACAAAAAAGGGGAAAACTGGTGGAAACAATTCAGTATAAAAGTTTTTAGAACAGCCAAAAAGGGTTACTCCTCAAGTAAGTTACAACTTCTTCCTATGCTTTGGCTTACGATAAAAATAAGAAAAGATGCTCCAGAATGGTTATCTGGTGGGAAATACAAGTATTTACTAAAATGAACTTGATATTAGAAAGGACGGGTCATATTTAAAGAGGGCAACCACTTCCCTGAAGCAAGACACATCTACAGCTGCTGAAATCCCTAGCAATTAGCTAATACTGTCAGGTAGGCTGCAGACAGTCACTAAGCCTCGCTGACAGATGCTCATTAATCCTATCACAATTTTACATTTATATTTTATAGAAAAATTAACACATAGAACTCTGAACTAGCAAAACAGGAAAAAGCAATAAATAGATATTTTATTATATATAGCATGCACAATCTATTCTGTACACATTTATCAGTGAACACAGCCTCTAAAATAACAGCCTGGTGGGAAATTGAGCAATGATATTGATTGTGCAGCACCTGCCTCGGGGTAATAATGCAAGCTAGAAATAACCAGCGCGGCCCTGACCAGAAGAGGCTTCCCATGAAAAATGCAAGAGCCGGGACCTGCCTGAGATGCTGCTTAATAGAATTTTTTTTTCAGCTCCCAGAAAATAAAATGTCTTGAATTAAGCAGAAGGATTTTTTGGGGGTGAGTTTTACTTTAATTAAATGCCCAAATGATTAATATAACAAATAAATAGGCTAAAGCTAAATTACATTTGGCAGAAAAGTCTTTACCTTTCCCAAATATCTTGAAGTTCCACGGTCACAATGAGATAAGATCACAACTAAAACAACCTGATGGGTATGATACAGAAGTACAGCACACCACCAGAAATCGTCCATCGGACTATTGATTTGTACACAGATTACTGGCGTAAAGACTCCTCATATGGGGTATCCGGATTTATAAAGGAGACTTATCCCATCCTTTTCTTTGGCAAGTTCTGTAATAGTGTCAGCTACAGAGGAGTCTTCATTTTCTTGCAAATGCTCAGGGCTTAGCTTGTCCAAGAGCAAATTCGAAGGGTAAGACCTAGTTTATGTTGGCATTATCCTACCATGGATCATAACATCCAATACCTCCATTAGGCTAGGTTTGTCATGACAGGACGGGGCGGTTCTGCTCCGTCCTGGTCAGGTCAGGGTTAAGTTTGTCTGCCTTTCTTTGGTTCTAGGGTGGCTATTTAATGCTGGTAGTTCCTGGGTCCAGTGTCAATGATAGTTCTGTTTACTTGGCTAGAGATTGCTGACCCAGGTTACTGTTCTGTAATCGCTGTTCCCCTACGTGTGCGAGTTTCGCTGTGTATGACCCGGTTTGTCCCTTTACTACTGTCTCTGTCTTCCTGCTTGGTACTGCTTTGTCCCTCCTGGTATTCTGACCCGTTGGCTCGGCCCTGCTTACTCGTCTGTTTTGCCCTTGGTTACCTTGTACTAGTCTGGCTTCTGACCCTTGGCTTTGCCTTGACTTCGATATTCAGTTTGCGCACCTTTCTCCGCACCACGGTCAGCTCTCCGCCCACTCACGGGTAGCTCCGCCCCGTGATCACATGACCGGCTTAGCTCCGCCCTGTGATCATGTGACCTGCCTAGCTCAGGCCCTGTGTGCTCTACACACCTGGGTCTTCTGTCTCCTTGTGTATCGGCTCGCATTCTTGGCTAGCGCCCCTGGCCTAAACCCCGGTGTCACTGTCCCCATGTCACTACAATGTTCACATGCAGTGGGGTTTTCATACAAATAAGCTGCATTTTACAGTATTGAGAAGAGCTATGAGATTTCGGAAATCTCATGCACATGCTTGTTTTGTTTTTTTTCCTGACCGAATTGGACAGCTGCAGAATATTTTTAAAATGGTCATCCCATCAATTCTTTCAGTTTTTTCAACCATAGAAAGTGCAAAAACGCTACAAGCATGTTTTTTGTGCATTTTTTGTTTCCTTTTTGGGGAAAACAAAAAAATCACTTTAAACATGTAGAGTAGACAAATCACACATATAATCTGCACAAAATAAAATGCAGCTAAAAAAAATTGCAAAATTAGTGTTTTGAAAGCATGGTCTTTACTGCCAAGAAAGCAGGTTTTGGCTATAGAAAAAAAAAGCACAGCAAAACCACTGCTTGTGAATCCAGCCTCATCGTTACTGTCCTCATAGATCATTACAATACCCAATGCCAGTAGAAGTATGACTAAAAGGCAGAAAGGACACAAGTCCGATAACGCTCGTATAATTGACATATGAAAATACCAATCTTCTGTTTACTAGCTAATAATATTAGGAATAAGCTCCAGTCAATGAATGAAGGCAAGGCTTTACATAAAGATGACAGGCGGTATATGAAAACTAATATCTCCATGAGCCTTGGACGCATGAATAAGAAAATCTAATAAATCTCTACAGTTGCCAACAAAAAGAATCCTAAAGATTAGTGGTATTGCTCCAAATGTCCACAGCCGGTCAAAAAGTTGAGTGAGGGTGCAATAAGTATTAACCAAAGTGAGCCTTTTTCTCGGCTTAAAGGTTGTAGCTCAAAACGAGAAAAATAGTAGAAA
The DNA here is from genome assembly GCF_051348905.1 of Ranitomeya variabilis. Lineage (NCBI taxonomy): Eukaryota > Metazoa > Chordata > Amphibia > Anura > Dendrobatidae > Ranitomeya > Ranitomeya variabilis. The sequence continues at coordinate 193,502,511 of NC_135238.1, forward strand.
ATGGTTATTAAAATGTTTTTTTCTAGGCAGAAAAAAAGATTATATATTTTATTTATTTATTTAGTGGGGGGTGTTGCTCACGGAAACCAGGCATGGCCGCAGACACAAGCTTTTATTTTAGCGCAATTAACGGCATACTGAAAAACCACAAAGCCGTGTGATGACGGACCAACACAAATTGCAGAGCGAGCGTCAGAATTTCACAGCATAACTGTTATTCAATCCATGGTTCAGGAAAGAGTTGACGAGGACATTACAGCAGTAAGCGAGAAAACCTTTTTTTATTATTTATTTTTTAATAGTTAAGAACTGTCATGTTCCCATGTAACTACTGTGGATGTGTTGCTACATTCATGCCGCTCTGTCCGCTTTACTTTACACTGCAGCTATGACTAATCAGACTTGGTAGGGGGCACAAAGCTTACTAGAAAGCCTCTCCATAAAGTGATGCTTTCCAACAAGTACACCAAAGACCAGAAATAATATGTACCAGGGAGAAAAAGATCATCAGGCAGCCGCCACACACGCCACAGGTCTCTGGCAATCCGTTTTTTTTTTTTCCCCTTTATAGAGAGATGTTGTCACAGAGTTAATTCACATTTTTTCCAGATGCTGATGTTTTTCTTCACATTAGAGAAAAATTAAAACCAGATCTGTATGCACAGTAGATCTATAAACTGTGGCCTAAAGTACAACACAGAAAATGTGTTCTCGGAGATGTCCAGACTATAAATGGAATTAGTATTGTTTACACGCTGAGCAAATGATGCAATTCCTAATGGAATTCAGTCTGCGTGGAGCTCCAGCCCTTCCATGTTACACTTTCAAATAAGCCATTAGGCCATTCTGCTCATTCATACGTACGCAGATACAAATAAACTGCTACTTGTACAAGGTATGAAGGAGTGAGCAGAGCAGAGGGGCGTGCAGGCAGCGTCTATGCTTAGTTTGCACTTTTTTCTTTTCACACTTTATTAGTCCTATGCATAAACGAGGAGACATTTACTACACATACCTGAGTGGGTATAGGAATCACACACTGAACTGTAGGCAAGAAGGGTACTTAACGAAGTTGTCCACAACTTGGACAAGTTCTTGCCGTACCCTTTGACTGGCCCCCATAAAATAATAAAGCCTATAATCACCTCCCATGCTGGTACCGTTCCCGCGGTGTCAAGAGTTGTCATCCCTGGGGCTCTCGTGCTGCTGTTGTTGTGACACCGGTGCCCGATCAGCGCTGGCGTTAGTGTTCACCTTCGGACAAATCAAACATGAGGAGGAAGTCAGAGATCAGCTGCAGCCCAGACTTCCTCTCATGTTCGATTTGTCCAAAGATGGGGACAGTGACGTCACTGCTGTGCTCTGCTTTACGGACGACCAGCGCTGCGCTGACACATTCAGTGCAGGGAAGCCGCCGGCGGGGGACGTGACAGACATCAGAAGGTGAGTATGTAGTGTTTTTTTTTTTACTTTTACAATGGTAACCAGGGTAAATATTGGGTTACTAAGCGCGGCCCTGCGCTTAGTAACCCGATATTTACCCTGGTTACAAGTGAACACATCGATGGATCGGTGTCACACACACCGATCCAGCGATGACAGCTGGTGATCAGCTACGAAATAAAGTTCTGGACTTCTAGCTCCGACCAACGATATCACAGCGGGATCCAGATCGCTGCTGCGTGTCAAACACAACGATATCGCTATCCAGGACGCTGCAACTTCACGGATCGCTGTCGTTCTCGCTGCAAAGTCGCTTAGTGTGAAGGTACCTTTAGCAACTGTTTGATTTTGTCTCCCTTTTCCCCCTCCTTATTTATGCCCCATTATGTAAAACAACCAACAACAAAAAAAATGAATGCTTGGCTACCATAATATCTGAAGTAATGTTCACCATTCACGTTACCTCTATGGATGAGGGACTGTCGGATACCCCCACATTCATTATTAAATCCGGTCATGAGAGCTTGGGATAGGGTTTATAACCACTAGACATTAGATTTCCAAGAAACACTACAAAACTTGGCACAGCCCTCCAACAAATAGGATTACAATGTGTGTATATTTTCATCATCAGCATAACAGGAATCCGCCACTAGGCTAATGATGCCCTGACAGCAGAAGGGACAAAGACTATGAATTGCGCCGAGTTACATTCCTTACTACTTTTCGGTAGTTTTCATACTTGTAGTTTGTGAGCCCTCGCGGGCAGGGTCCTCTCTCCTCCTGTACCAGTCGTGACTTGTATTGTTCAAGATTATTGTACTTGTTTTTTATTATGTATACCCCTCCTCACATGTAAAGCGCCATGGAATAAATGGCGTTATAATAATAAATAATAATATTACTGTTTGTTTCGTATAATGTGGCTCGCTCTGGATTGACAATTATTTTTCTCATACACGATAATACGAAAATGGCTGAAAATTAACCATCTTGTTTTTTTCTTCAGGATCCTCCCCTATAACATTCATATGCACTAATAGCTCATATTAGGCAGCACGGTGGCTCACTAGTTAGCACTGCAGGCTTGCATCGCTATCAATCCCACCAAGGACAACATCTGCAAGGAGTTTGTATGTTCTCTCCGTGTTTGCGTGGGTTTCCTCCAGGTTCTCCGGTTTCCTCCCATTCCAAAGACATACTGATAGGGAATCTAGATTGTGAGCCCCATTGGGGACAGCGATGATAATGTGTGCAAAACTGTAAAGGGCTGCGCTATATGTTAGCGCTATATAAAAATAAAAATTATTATTATATGTAGAAGTGGTGTCTTGAGAAAACCCCTCCAAGACTACAGCAAAAATCTGAAAGAAAATTGCAACCAGTCCTTTTTAAAAAGTTAAATTAGGATTACATTTTTCCAACATCCAACCTCTTTACCATAAGGAAGCTCAAAAGAAAAAAAAAAAAGACTAGCTCACCCATGACTACTCTAATAGCATACAACTCTTGTTATTTATTTCTTTTATGGACGATATAATCATAGAAACCTAATAGGCAAAGTGTCCAACAAACCAGAAGTAGACGACACCAATAGCCACATGAACCGAGAGTGGCAGCACACAGTCGCCCACTAGCAGACAGGAGAGGCCCCAGTGCAAGGATATATGGACCCTTTGCCATCCAAAAGCTCACCATTATGCACAGTCTCTACTGCATTGGAGGAGGATGTGTCCCTCTTACCCCTGGGGCCCCTGTGTGGCTGCACCAATGATATGACCTAGTAGCAGTATCTCGCTAGGAAACAAGCAAAATAAATTAAGCTTGTGCTTGGCAAGGAAAGAGCATTAACTTATGATTTATTGGTGCGTCTGAAATCCTCCCTAAGGCCAAGATCAAGTAAGCATAAAAAAAAAAAAAAAAAAAAAATCATCCGGTTTTCATCCATATTTTATTTTTCTGGTTTCTACATGTATGTCACCTTGTTATATAATAGGTGTAAAATCACCCCATTGGTCAAAACGAAGATTGCTGCACAATCATGAAAATGTTAAGCACACAAATATTTTTCAGGACACCAGATCGGGTCATATCAAGGTACAACCATAAACAATGGCCCAATCTGACCCGCAGATCCACACTGTTCACATGCAGGAAATCTTTGAATCAATGGTGAACACCCTAAACCTCAGCTTTCCCTAATCTTTACAGTTCTTATTAAATATTTGTGGATCTTCATCTCTTTATAACCGCTGGCATTCCGAACAATTAAATACAAAATATATTCCTCTGAATCTCCCTGGACTGGACTTACAATTGAGATTAATACCCATTTGATGTCAATTCAGTGATTTATCTCCGGTTAACCCACAGCCAGTCATTGTTAGTGAGAAGGCCGCTCAGTAATATCCATTATCAGTGACAATGACAAAAGGATGAAAGGACTAGGTGAGAGCATTCACTGAGGTTAACGTTCAATTTACTCCGCTATCGCTGGCCTGTCATTAGTTCCTTACTTTCCAGCCAAGCAGTAAGCGCATTGTCTGCTCCGGCTATTAGCAGGAGAAATTTAATTTTACCTAATAATCAGTCGTAGATAAATGTCTATAAAAGTTAGGAGCCAAGGCCAAAGTCTACGAGCGAACTGGTGCATTGTGAGATGATGTAAAAGCGAGTGCGAGTTGCATACGTACAATCTGCCGGCATGGGACAATATATATCGAATGGCCTGAGAACAGTTCACAGAGGCAAACGATAAATGAAATAACTGAACGTACAGTCAAGGTAAAGGATTCTGGATGAGCTGCCTATTACAAGGTTTTGTACAATATATACCTATACAGAATTAGTTACATTATTAAAGGGTGGTCTCTGCATAAACAACCCCTTTAGCATAGGAAGAATTTCCAGACCTGTAGGCTTCTTATTACCCCTAGAACAGTGCTGAGCTGAGGATCCTCCTAAAGGATATCCATAAGCCAAGAGATCTTCTCATAGGAGAACAGCACCAGGTCAAAAGTGGTCAGATCTTACTCATGTTTTATGCTTCCTGCTCTCCTGAGTTTCCCTTTTCTTCCCCAGTTATGGGCCTTTTTATTTAATGCTTCTTTTTATGGTCTTCAATAGTGTGGTGCTTACAGGATCCTCTTGGGCAGGTCTTTACATGGCTCTATTAATACCCTGTGAGCAATGCCCCTTGGAAAACACCGTAAAGGACCATATATTAAATGGCAGATTTAATTTTAAAAAAAAGGCAAAAACAGAACACTCAGGGGAGCAGCAGGAATAAATTGAAAACAAAATTTGGGCACTTTTTGTTATCTGGTAACAGTGTGGTTGACATTGATTGCCCAACCCTTGAATAAGTCATCAATATCAGATTACAGGCGATCAAACATGTAGCTCACCACACTGATCAGCTGTTTATAAGAACGGCTCAGCTGCCACTCAATTCTATAGAAGCTGAAGTGCATATTTTGGCAGCGGTCACTGCAGTGAAAGGAGTTGTGAGGTCCTGGTTAGGTTCATTGCTACACCTGACCACTGCTGGAGCTGAAAGAAACCTATTTGGTGGGGCTGAAGGGTGTTGGACCCCCACTAATCTGATAGTTAGTAAGCCCAGACAACCTCCTTCAACGAAACCTCGGGTTGGGTCAAATTATCAACTTTGAGAGGGTTATTCTCATGTTAGCAAGTTATCACCTATTCTGTGGACATTCAAGCACAGCTGTGAAGTCGGTAAGCCAAACCTCTGACTCCTAAATTTCCCTGACTCCGACTCCACAGCACTGGTCACTAGGGTTGAGCGACCTTGACTTTTTTAGGGTCGAGTCATGTTTCGCGAAACCCGACTTTTGGAAAAGTCGAGTCGGGCGAAATCGGCCGATTACTGCGCAAAGTCGAGGATCGGCCGGAACACGAAACCCTATGCACATCAATGGGGATTTTTTTTTTTCTTTTTTCCTCTCTCTCTCAGCACAGAAAATTTCGTGTTACACATTCCAAATCGCTACTGCGCACAAGCGATAAAATGATGATAGGCGTGCACGCCCCTAACCCCTATGTCATCACTCTGCCCGCGCTCCTTCATTGGCTGAAAATATGGCGCTAAACGCGTCATACGAAACGCGACTTTGGCGCCCAGATCGCGTACCGCATGGCCCACCCCACACAGGGATCGGGTCAGGTTTCATGAGACGCCGACTTTACCAAAAGTCGGCGACTTATGAAAATGAACGATCCGTTTCGCTCAACCCTACTGGTCACTACTGAGCATGTACATAAAGTGCAGCACGGATTCATCTCCACTATGACTCCACAGCACTGGTCACTACTGAGCATGTACATAAAGTGCAGCACAGATTAATCTCAACTAAAACCCCAGATCCTAAGATCAGGGATAGAACAGAAGTTTCATAACTTTCCCAAATTCTTATGAAAACATTTACAGCACATCCTGCATTGTACCACTGTACCCAGTATTGTATGTTTTAGGAGTCGAGGTTGGTCCATTTTATACTGACTCTATTCCAACTTCAGCTCCACAGCCCTTCATTCCAGCAGACAATTTTCTCAAATGAATGATCAAGATACAGTGCAAGACTACAGCATAGACTCTACTAATCTCCTCTCTTCTACAGGGTCAAATGCCTTCTTCTCCCCAATGGCTTCCTCCACTGCTGACCACATTTGTCTATAAATACGATATTCTATATGAGACAGTAGCAAGATGGAAAGCTAGTCGTTACTATGTCGGAGGATAATTGACAAACATTTTAAAAATTTAGATTAGATGGAAAAAAATATGTATATGTAATCTGAAGGATTTTTATGAACGCAGAGTTGAGGCTCTACACACTCACTTGTTACACATAAAAAACCCAAGCAGTCAGAACAGTAAAGAACGAAAAAACTATGGTTTTTACGACATTAGCTTCTATCTCGAATAAATGATGGTTGACACTGAACATGTTTAAATGTTTTATAAAAGCTCAACTACAACCATATGTGTGTATATATATATATATATATATATATATATATATATATATATATATATATATATATATATATATATATATATATATATATATATATATACACACATACATACATACATATATATACATACATACATACACACCACGCTTCGCTTGTTATTCTTTCTACTGGAGGCATTGCTTATAGAGGAAAATGATCTCTTTACAAATAAGAGTATGAAGGAGCCTGTTCTGTATGTGCATAAGTCCTTACACGGCTTGCACTGATAATATGAAGACATCACCATACCCTTTTCAGCTCTCAGGCTGTAGAAGGGCAGATAACTGAATAGTTTATTTGTGTCAGCTACTGCCGAGGGGCAGTTTGTGTTTAACTTTTAAAATTTACAGCACAAAACAAAATTCAATTTTTGGAACATTGCTGCATATCCCCCAACACAAATATAATTAATAAATAAATCCTAATACTCCACATGCAGCAACGTGGGAATCCAGACACAATTTCTGATAGCTAAACAAGTTCACTCAGGTGATACATTCCCAAACACACTGTATAAGTATTTGCACTATGTCCCACGTCTGTTATTATTAGGGTTGGAGTGTAAACAGGCAGACTGTGTGTTCACTACAATAATAACTTGTGCTGAAAGAGGGAAAAGAGGAAAGAAAAAATCTTATCTGACATGTTCTACTGATAAGAAAGTGATGTAATAAATGTATGGCAAGTGATATTTAAAGAGGTCAGCAGTGACTCGAGGAAGCCCGCACTGCTGCTCCCCTGTAAATAAAGAAGTAGCTGAGACCCTATTTTTTTTTTTAATTCTTTTTATTAAACTGGACAGCTTCTTTAATTCCTTCCACTATTGTTAATTTAACTGTATGGCTGATGGTTTCACTTGCGAATTACTGGGATAGGTCCTACAAACCTTAGTCTGGAGGTGCATTCTGTAAAAAGGGAAGAGATGATGTAGATAAGGGCCATTCTCCAATAGGACATACAAGATGTGGGATCCCCCATTTCAAAACTTTTATTGCTGCTCTAGAGGTAAGGTGGTTGGTAGCAGCCATATTGAGCCACAGAGTGAATAGAGGTGGCCACACAAGTGTACAGCTATGTCCACTTACCTCTACAGGATGCCACAAGCCCTTAGATTAAGCCATCAATAACAGATTATCGAGTATCCAACAACCCAGCCGTTATCAGCTCAGTACACAGCTTAGTGTTCAATATCATAGTATATACTAGTGATATTTAGTGATGATTTACATCTGTTAGCCAGCATAAGTACATGTGGGGATTCCCTAGCAACCCCCACATGTACTTATGCAGGCTAACAGATGTAAATCATTCAGCTGCGCAAGAAATACTAAATCTCTGAGCACTAGAAAATACTCGGAGAACTCCCGAGCGTGCTCGAGAAATCTCAAATAACGAGTATATTCGCTCATCACTAGTCAACACCTGACAGTGATATTTATATTGTCATAAAAGACCAAAAAAATAGAATTCTGAAAAACTGTGATAAAGTGAGAAAAAAATCTAAATTGAAAAATGACCATGGGCAAGCTCTCAGCAAGCCTCAACACTCAGCAGCTGTCAGTACATGCTGGAAGTTGCATTTTCAAAACACTTGGAGAACCATAGGTTAAAGACCATTGAACTAGTACAACAGACAAGATATTGATAATTGTGTGATCAAAACTTTTGCCTCACTAAACTTATAGTTGTAGCAATTTTCTAAATTTAATTTAAGGTGTAATTTAATTTTATTAGAGACTGACCAGAAAAAAAAAAAAAGATTTAAAAAAAAAAAAAAAAAATCATATTAATTTTTAAACTATATTATTATAAGTAATCAGTAAGTTTGGAAAATTTGACTGTGGCTTAATCTTTTTCTGTGCATGTATTGAAGAAGAAAATAAAATGCCACGTTTGTTACACATTCACTTTTGAGTTGACTGGCTATTAAGATGTCGATGGCAAATTGATTCTGGTCAAGGAAAATAGAAATTAATTCTTCCCTTCGTGTTGTACAAGGTGGCAGATTGTTGCAAATAATAAAAAAAAAAACAATAAATAAATAGTATATAAGGATTTTAGAAGATCATCGTAGAAAACACATTTACAGAAACACAGTATCAAGTTGCTGGATATTTATATTTTCTGTAAACACGACAAACAAGGTGTAAACACAGGAAACAAAAGTAGACATAAAACTTTCCCTTATTCACACTGTAACCCTGAAGATAATACCGTACATTCTATTACATGCATTCAAGAACTTTTTAGCAATGAAAATCCTCTTTTTGCAACAAGAAGTACTCGACCTTGCAAGCAGACTATACACAAAGCATATAAAGCTTCCTTTATTACGAGGACACCGATGCAGGCGTTCAGTAGACATGAACTGCACATATTAAGAAATAAATATAAAATAATGATCTCATCGCCACAGAATTCACAAACTAAAAAAAAACTTTGCCGGAGTCAGGAGATAAAGCATGCAAGGTGTGAATTACTGCTGCACCATCTCCTTTATCAATGATTCTCCTTGCACATCAAAAGCAGTTTCAAAGCCCAAACATCTCCTTTACTGCTGAACTAAGAGGCCATTAGATTGCTAATTTCTTGTGGAAACAAAGCAATTACAAAACAGGAATGGTTACCTACCTGCAGTTTGGAGGAGGATCAAGGGTTATTTCTGCTAACTCCTTCTGAATTCTGGAAGTGAAATGAGAAGGTTTCAGACACTCTGCAGAAATGAATCAGGGAATACACTGCCCTCTACCATCATGTTGTTAAATGCAACATTGGCTTTGCCTTCAGTAACGCTAACATGGCTGCTTCCTCTTTGTTCTCAGAGGCATAACCCAAATCCTAGAACACAGGAACTTAGAGGCTCAATTCCAGGGGCAACCAGGCAGAAATGCCGCATGTAGACCCTGGAGGAAGCAAGAAGAGCCCACCACGTCCTTGAAAAAGTGAAAATGTTTTGGTGCCAGACACTTTTTACAGGGGAGAATTCCCTTTCTAGCTAATATGCAAATGAGGCAGAAAAGGGAGGGGTGAACCCCAGCGTTTTTTGTTTTTTTTTACAATGACTTTAAACCAATGCTGTGACTGAGGCTCCATGTACATGATCATTTTACACATCATTCAGCCATAAACATGAAGAACAAGAAAAACTTCCAACTCCAACAGATCTGCAGCCACACATCTGATCAAAAAGTTCCCCAACTATTGACAGCGACTGATAAGATCTCATTGGAGTACAAACAGTAAAAAATAATGCAACATATCTCTGTACATTAATTAACGAGAATCTATAACTTTCTAATAACACGGGAGAAAAAAAAAAATCCAATTTATAATTCAGTCTATAATTGGTGATTTTAGAAGAAAACAGATGTATGCACAATTTGCTTTTTGGACATGATCGACACATCCCTAGAGATACATTCTCATCCTAGGAGCTAAATTTTAATTCTGTTGATAAACTACATGACATCTATTTAAGAATTTTTTTTAAAGGGTATCCGGAAAGAAAGATGAAAGCTAAAAACTGATAAATTACTATGGTCAACTATACTACTTTTCTACTGCACCCATATTAATAAGACTCCCCAATATTGCCTCTATCGGGATAAATGTAATTATTATTTTAGCAAGTCTCGCCATATATTAGCTGCATAGACCCCTGTTGAATACATCATGGTCAGAAAATGCAGAGGTGACTGAACTAAAACTCAAAATGATGCACAATAATCACACCTGGTTTACACGTACAGCCTGCAAAAATGGATTAATGCATTCACACTGATGTGCAGACGATAATGAGTCTGTACTCAAAGCATTAAAGACACAAAAACATAATGTAATAGACGCTTTTGTGAAAGCCTAACCTCAAAGGAGGTCTTCCTGATTAAGCAGCATGCACAAGGCATCTCGAGCCCATACATCTTCAATATGAAGGAGAATAGATTAAACTATGGCATGTGGATTTCCAAAATTAATTAAGTCATATCATGTTCCAGTTGTGGCATTATTCCCAAACTAAGACAGTATAAGAAAATTCCACATCGCCAAATTTTACAGTAAGATCAAGAAGTGACCCTTATAAGATCAGCCCGCACAGATAAACTTATGGATTTTGCCACCAGTGTAGAATTTCTGTCCTAAAAACCAAGTGCTTATATTTGCCGCCAGCACTACAATGGACAATTCAGACTACAGTCATAGAAGAAAAAGCACAAGACAATAATGGGCAATTAATTATTTTCATTATATTGTTATCTGTGTCATTTTCAGAATTTCCTAGAGAGACATGAATGACTTTCTCATCGGCTAATGTTACATTCAGGACTCAAATGTAAAATAATCATCTACACATCAGAAGGTCCCTGGCATAAGTGAGGATTCCAACCTGGGTAGAAAAAACCCCAAACTTTCCCATGGGTCATCCACCTCATAATCTGCCAATAAGGCAAGTGACAGTGTGCAAACAAGAGCCCCATAGTGAAGTATTGCTTACTTATCACAATCAATAACCCCAGAACAATCAATAGGAAGAGGGAGGGTTTCTAGTAGATAAATCCTACATGGATTTAGCCTGTAAATAGACTTTCAGTGGATGTCTATCCACATCCACAAGAGGTAATAACACATCAGCAGAAATATGACAAATAAAACCTTCCCACTAACAACCCTCCGATACAATATGGAGTCTGAGTCAGAAACGGATTTTGTAGAATAGTTCTGGAATCAAGAATGAAGAAGACAATCTGGTAAATCTCAAGTGTGATACAACTTACAACTACAGTCATTCTGAAGGTGGAATATTAAAGTGGATGTCCACTTAAAAAAAGTGTTTTTTTTTTTCCCCCAGAAACAGTTCCACTCTTGTCCATGTGCTCATCCCTATTCAAGTTCAATACCAGATAGAGACTAAGGAAAAAAAGAGTGGCGCTGTTTCTGTGGGGGAAAAAAAGATGTATTGCTTTAATGCAAGACAACCCCTTTAATTGTAGATCTAAAGCCCAAAGGGTCTAGGGTATCGCACACATTGTGCAACAAGGTTAGAGGGTCCCAGAAGTTAAAAGCTTAATATACAATGTTCATTATTAAATAAGCTCCATAATTGGGGGCCATAGATGGAAAAAGTGGGTATCAATTCAAATATCTAAACCCATTATTAAAAGGGGTTGTCCAGGACTTTTAACACTGATAGCCTATCTTTAGAATAGGTCATCAATGTCTGGTTGGTGGGGGGGGGGCATCCCGCCATCCAGCTGTTCCCGATGTCCAAAACTGCTCAGTTATGGAGCTGCACGGCTCCATCGACTGTATAGTGGCCACTGCCGGGAACTGCACATCTGCCTCTATTCAAATCAATAGGGGGTGGATATGCAGTATCTAGCCACTATACAGTGTATATATATATATATATATATACACACACACACACACACTATACAGTGGAGCAGTTGCTTCTGCCAGGGAGAGAAACAGCTGATCGGCGGGATGCTGGGTGTCACAGTTATTTAGTAGAATATCTTACTCTTATATAGCTACTAATATAACAAGCCATTCGGACGTTTAGGAAAGTTGGGTGACAATCCCATTAACACCTTTAATGCAAATTAAAGAGATACAAAATCTCATTGATAACCAAATAGATCAAATCCCATTACGACTGGCATAGTTTATAGGATGCATTTTTTTAGAAATCGGGACTCCTACCCCAATTCCCCGTGACTGTTTAATATGGTAATATTATTTACTGTAGGCCAATGCCATGATTTTACCTTTTTGCACTAGTAGACAGCTTTGCAGTGGTTTTACTGGATAATTTGGTATTTTTCTTCTGTTGGACAGCGGAAGGTTTCCTCTCCTCTTGCTCCTCGGGTTCAGGGGCCGGGGGATCCCTTTGATCAGCATCTGAACTTCCACTGCTGGTACTAGGACTCTCATCATCTGACCTCTGCCGATCACTGGACATCTTGGGAGATTGACTTATTCCTTATCGATATCCTGTGGATATAAAATTTGCATTATTTTAGATGAAAATGGCAGCGATGAAGAAAACATGTAAGAGTCCATTTTAAAAAGTAACAAAAAAAAAAGTTTGAGAACTCTTGGAAATTCCAAACGGAACTAGTGAGAAAAGTTTCTTGTAACTTTCCAAGATTGTGATATCAAACCCTTGATCCTGGTGACACAGAATACTCTGGGCATAAGTACAGAGGAAAAATCCTGGGCTAAAATTACCCACTCCTCTAAATATCAATATTTATCTTTTTTTGGGGGGAATGGTTATTTAGTATATGCACAAGGACGAGACAACTGGCCACTATGTGGCAAATTCTGGCTCACAGGCTGGCAATGGGGCCTTAAGGCTACAAGGGGCCGAAGATTTAAGGCCGTGTTCACACACGTGATTTATGACCTGGGGAATTACGGGACACATTCATGGGCTTTTAGGTTTCCTTTAAATCCGACTGCAGAATTTTTTTCTTTTTTGTCCATCCTCAAAAGATGGATGTCGTTTATTTTTTTAACATTAAGGTCTATGGGAAACTGGTCATAACTAGTGTTGAGCATTCCGATGCTGCAAGTATCGGGTATCGGCCGATACTTGCTGTATCGGAATTCCGATACCGGGATTCCGATACTCTTGTGGTATCGGGTATCGGGTATCGGAACAACATTTTATTTTAATTCTCTCTTTTACACATTTTAACATTGTTAAAATGTGTAAAAGAGAGAATTAAAATAAAAAATATCGCTATACTCACCTGTCCGACGCAGCCGGGACCTCAGCGCAGGAACCGGCAGCGTTGTTTGTTTAAAATTCCCGCTTTTACATGGTTACGCGAACTCCCGGCTTGTGATTGGTCAGGGCGCCCATGTTGCCGGGCCGCGGACCAATCACAGCAAGCCGTGACGAAAATACGTCACGGCTTGCTGTGATTGGTCCGCGTCCCGGCAACATGGCCGCCATTAACCAATCACAAGCCGTGACGTCACGGGAGGCTGGACTTGCGCGCTTTTGAAAAAGCGCGCGTGTCCAGCCTCCAGTGACGTCCCGGCTTATGATTGGTTGCGCCGCGATCAACCAATCACAAGCCGGGAGGCTGGACACGCGCGCAATTTTAAAATGCGCGCTTGTCCTGCCTCCCGTGACGTCACGGCTTGTGATTGGTTAATGGCGGCCATGTTGCCGGGCCGCGGACCAATCACAGCAAGCCGTGACGTATTTTCGTCACGGCTTGCTGTGATTGGTCCGCGTCCCGGCAACATGGCGCCGTGACCAATCATAAGCCGGGACGTCACTGGAGGCTGGACACGCGCGCTTTTTCAAAAGCGCGCAAGTCCAGCCTCCCGTGACGTCACGGCTTGTGATTGGTTAATGGCGGCCATGTTGCCGGGACGCGGACCAATCACAGCAAGCCGTGACGTATTTTCGTCACGGCTTGCTGTGATTGGTCCGCGGCCCGGCAACATGGGCGCCCTGACCAATCACAAGCCGGGAGTTCGCGTAACCATGTAAAAGCGGGAATTTTAAACAAACAACGCTGCCGGTTCCTGCGCTGAGGTCCCGGCTGCGTCGGAGAGGTAAAGTATAGCGATATTTTTTATTTTAATTCTTTCTTTTACACATTTATATGGTTCCCAGGGCCTGAAGGAGAGTTTCCTCTCCTTCAGACCCTGGGAACCATCAGGAATACCGTCCGATACTTGAGTCCCATTGACTTGTATTGGTATCGGGTATCGGTATCGGATTGGATCCGATACTTTGCCGGTATCGGCCGATACTTTCCGATACCGATACTTTCAAGTATCGGACGGTATCGCTCAACAATGACTCATAACAGCCGTTCATGCCCCGACCACATCGCCAGAAAAAAAAAAAAACAAAGCTTCCAAAACCGGAGACTTTGGTATCTTTTTTTTCTTTGTTTTTTACACGTCCATTTCTCTTTTTTCTACTGGATCCATTTAAAAACCGATCACAATCGGATGTGTGAACAGCGCTGAAACCCGCCAGACAAATACTGGGGATTTATACAGAGAAAAAAAAAAAATAGATAAATAACAAAAAAATAAATAAATAAACACACAACAATCACATGTGCTGCGAAAATACTAATGGCAGTGTAAAGTATGGGGGAACTCCAGGCTCCATGAAGAACTTCTGACATGTGTGTAAATAAGACAAGTCTCAGATGTAAATATTTACACAGCGGAGGAATGTGGGATGGCGGTGTAACCCCTTCCCGGCCGTGGATGAGGGGGACAGTGGGGACCCACGGAGCAGAGATAACCGGAGTGGGAGCCACAATGAGGCGTCTGTCCGTGGGGGGAGCGCGGATCACACAGTCCCACCAGGGATTCCCCCCCGTGTGAGGAGCAGAGTGGGGGCGCTCACCGAGGACAGGGGGCGCTGTAAGGACAGACCTGGGGGGAACCATTATGACTGGCCGGGAGGGGGGTGTCAGCAGGTCCGGCGGGCGGGGGCGCTGAGAGGGGCACTCCGCGGTGTCTGTACCAAGTGATGCGTGAAGTCAGTCCCGGCCCCCCCTCGTCGCCTTCTCCGGGGCTGAAAACAAGAACAAAGCTCCGGCTCTGCCCGGATCCCTCCCCCGCTCCTCGTTTACCTCAGCAGCTCTGCCCTTCCCTGCTCTCACGCCCGCTGGATGCCGTGCCGGGGAAGGGGGGGAATCCTGGAGACACCGAGCCCGGGGGGGGAAAACGAGCAGGCTCCGGCCGGCTGCCGAACATTGAGAGTCGGAAGAAAGAAGAAGGAGGAGGCGGAGGGGGAGGAGGGAATGGGGAGCCGCCTGTACTGCGCCTCTACGGGCTGCTGGTGGCGCTGGCGAGTCGGTGGTGGGCGGAGACATGGGCGGGGGGAAGGCGCGGGCGGATCATAGGGGCGGGCCTAAGACTGATGTGAGAAGAGCGAGAGGAATCAAGGGAAACAAGCCACGCCCACTCACAGGCTCCGCCCCTCCTGCTTTCTCCCGGTGACTAAAGCTCCGCCCATTGCTTCCCCGCTGCAGAACGGTGAAGTCAGCGAGTCCCGGCGCGTCCACCTGCGAGCGTGCACGGGCCTGTGCTGTGTGCGCGCGGCTCCGGGGGCGCGCTCATTAACCCTCCACAGCACCGGACAGACAGGGATACAAATCTAGGGGGCTCATTAATCCCTTATAGCTGGTGAGAAGAGGGAGATCCAGATCAGGGAGCGATTATTAACCGACCGTGCACATTATCAGTCTGGGACCGCACGTGTCTCACGGCCAAACATCTGTGCAACTCGTCTGTCACCGACTGATGTAGAGCTGTGATAATGGGGGGAAAATAGTCACTGGCGAGAGTCGCCTATATGTAGTGTCTATAGAGAGTCGCCTGTATGTAGTGTCTATAGAGAGTCGCCTGTATGTTGTGTCTATAGAGAGTCGCCTGTATGTAGTGTCTATAGAGAGTCACCTGTATGTTGTGTCTATAGAGAGTCGCCTGTATGTAGTGTCTATAGAGAGTCACCTGTATGTTGTGTCTATAGAGAGTCGCCTGTATGTAGTGTCTATAGAGAGTCGCCTGTATGTAGTGTCTATAGAGAGTCACCTGTATGTAGTGTCTATAGAGAGTCACCTGTATCTTGTGTCTATAGAGAGTCGCCTGTATGTAGTGTCTATAGAGTCGCCTGTATGTAGTGTCTATAGAGAGTCGCCTGTATGTTGTGTCTATAGAGAGTCGCCTGTATGTAGTGTCTATAGAGAGTCGCCTGTATGTAGTGTCTATAGAGAGTCGCCTGTATGTAGTGTCTATAGAGAGTCGCCTGTATGTTGTCTATAGAGAGTCGCCTGTATGTTGTCTATAGAGAGTCGCCTGTATGTAGTGTCTATAGAGAGTCGCCTGTATGTAGTGTCTATAGAGAGTCGCCTGTATGTAGTGTCTATAGAGAGTCGCCTGTATGTAGTGTCTATAGAGAGTCTCCTGTATGTAGTGTCTATAGAGAGTCTCCTGTATGTTGTCTATAGAGAGTCGCCTGTATGTAGTGTCTATAGAGTCTCCTGTATGTAGTGTCTATAGAGAGTCGCCTGTATGTAGTGTCTATAGAGAGTCGCCTGTATGTAGTGTCTATAGAGAGTCGCCTGTATGTTGTCTATAGAGAGTCCCCTGTATGTAGTGTCTATAGAGAGTCTCCTGTATGTAGTGTCTATAGAGAGTCCCCTGTATGTAGTGTCTATAGAGAGTCGCCTGTATGTTGTGTCTATAGAGAGTCGCCTGTATGTAGTGTCTATAGAGAGTCGCCTGTATGTAGTGTCTATAGAGAGTCGCCTGTATGTTGTCTATAGAGAGTCGCCTGTATGTTGTCTATAGAGAGTCGCCTGTATGTAGTGTCTATAGAGAGTCGCCTGTATGTAGTGTCTATAGAGAGTCGCCTGTATGTAGTGTCTATAGAGTCGCCTGTATGTTGTGTCTATAGAGAGTCGCCTGTATGTAGTGTCTATAGAGAGTCGCCTGTATGTAGTGTCTATAGAGAGTCGCCTACGTATGTAGTGTCTATAGAGAGTCGCCTGTATGTTGTGTCTATAGAGAGTCGCCTGTATGTTGTGTCTATAGAGAGTCGCCTGTATGTAGTGTCTATAGAGAGTCGCCTGTATGTAGTGTCTATAGAGAGTTGCCTGTATGTAGTGTCTATAGAGAGTCGCCTGTATGTAGTGTCTATAGAGTCGCCTGTATGTAGTGTCTATAGAGAGTCGCCTGTATGTTGTGTCTATAGAGAGTCGCCTGTATGTTGTGTCTATAGAGAGTCGCCTGTATGTAGTGTCTATAGTCGCCTGTATGTTGTGTCTATAGAGAGTCGCCTGTATGTAGTGTCTATAGAGAGTCGCCTGTATGTAGTGTCTATAGAGAGTCGCCTGTATGTAGTGTCTATAGAGAGTCGCCTGTATGTAGTGTCTATAGAGAGTCGCCTGTATGTAGTGTCTATAGAGAGTCGCCTGTATGTAGTGTCTATAGAGAGTCGCCTGTATGTTGTGTCTATAGCGAGTCGCCTGTATGTTGTGTCTATAGAGAGTCACCTGTATGTTGTGTCTATAGAGTCGCCTGTATGTAGTGTCTATAGAGAGTCGCCTGTATATTGTGTCTATAGAGTCGCCTGTATGTTGTGTCTATAGAGAGTCGCCTGTATGTTGTGTCTATAGAGAGTCGCCTGTATATTGTGTCTATAGAGTCGCCTGTATGTTGTGTCTATAGAGAGTCGCCTGTATGTTGTGTCTATAGAGAGTCGCCTGTATGTAGTGTCTATAGAGAGTCACCTGTATGTAGTGTCTATAGAGAGTCGCCTGTATTTTGTGTCTATAGAGAGTCGCCTGTATGTTGTGTCTATAGAGAGTCGCCTGTATGTAGTGTCTATAGAGAGTCGCCTGTATGTTGTGTTTATAGAGAGTCGCCTGTATGTTGTGTTTATAGAGAGTCGCCTGTATGTTGTGTCTATAGAGAGTCGCCTGTATGTAGTGTCTATAGATCCGCTTGTATGTAGTGTCTATAGAGAGTCACCTGTATGTTGTCTATAGAGAGTCACCTGTATGTAGTGTCTATAGAGAGTCACCTGTATGTAGTGTCTATAGAGAGTCACCTGTATGTTGTCTATAGAGAGTCACCTGTATGTAGTGTCTATAGAGAGTCGCCTGTATGTAGTGTCTATAGAGAGTCACCTGTATGTAGTGTCTATAGAGTCGCCTATATGTTGTGTCTATAGAGAGTTGCCTGTATGTTGTGTCTATAGAGAGTTGCCTGTATGTAGTGTCTATAGAGTCCCTGTATGTCTAGAGAGTCACCTGTATGTTGTGTCTATAGCGAGTCGCCTGTATATTGTGTCTATAGAGAGTCGCCTGTATGTAGTGTCTATAGAGAGTCGCCTGTATGTAGTGTCTATAGAGAGTCGCCTGTATGTAGTGTCTATAGAGAGTCGCCTGTATGTTGTGTCTATAGAGAGTCGCCTGTATGTTGTGTCTATAGCGAGTCGCCTGTATGTTGTGTCTATAGAGAGTCACCTGTATGTTGTGTCTATAGAGAGTCACCTGTATGTTGTCTATAGAGAGTCACCTGTATGTAGTGTCTATAGAGAGTCGCCTGTATGTAGTGTCTATAGAGAGTCACCTGTATGTAGTGTCTATAGAGTCGCCTATATGTTGTGTCTATAGAGAGTTGCCTGTATGTTGTGTCTATAGAGAGTTGCCTGTATGTAGTGTCTATAGAGTCCCTGTATGTCTAGAGAGTCACCTGTATGTTGTGTCTATAGCGAGTCGCCTGTATATTGTGTCTATAGAGAGTCGCCTGTATGTAGTGTCTATAGAGAGTCGCCTGTATGTAGTGTCTATAGAGAGTCGCCTGTATGTAGTGTCTATAGAGAGTCGCCTGTATGTTGTGTCTATAGAGAGTCGCCTGTATGTTGTGTCTATAGCGAGTCGCCTGTATGTTGTGTCTATAGAGAGTCACCTGTATGTTGTGTCTATAGAGAGTCACCTGTATGTTGTGTCTATAGTCACCTGTTTGTAGTGTCTATAGAGAGTCACCTGTATGTTGTGTCTATAGAGAGTCGCCTGTATATTGTGTCTATAGAGTCGCCTGTATGTTGTGTCTATAGTCACCTGTATGTTGTGTCTATAGCGAGTCACCTATATGTAGTGTCTATAGAGAGTCGCCTGTATGTGGTGTCTATAGAGAGTCGCCTGTATGTAGTGTCTATAGCGAGTCGCCTGTATGTAGTGTCTATAGAGAGTCGCCTGTATGTAGTGTCTATAGAGAGTCACCTGTATGTTGTGTCTATAGAGTCGCCTGTATGTAGTGTCTATAGAGATGTGCCTGTATGTTGTGTCTATAGAGATTTGCCTGTATGTTGTGTCTATAGAGAGTCACCTGTATGTTGTGTCTATAGAGAGTCACCTGTATGTAGTGTCTATAGAGAGTCGCCTGTATGTGGTGTCTATAGAGAGTCGCCTGTATGTAGTGTCTATAGCGAGTCGCCTGTATGTAGTGTCTATAGAGAGTCGCCTGTATGTAGTGTCTATAGAGAGTCACCTGTATGTTGTGTCTATAGAGTCGCCTGTATGTAGTGTCTATAGAGATGTGCCTGTATGTTGTGTCTATAGAGATTTGCCTGTATGTTGTGTCTATAGAGAGTCACCTGTATGTTGTGTCTATAGTCACCTGTTTGTAGTGTCTATAGAGTCGCCTGTATGTTGTGTCTATAGAGATTTGCCTGTATGTTGTGTCTATAGAGAGTCGCCTGTATGTAGTGTCTATAGAGAGTCGCCTGTATGTAGTGTCTATAGAGAGTCGCCTGTATATTGTGTCTATAGAGAGTCGCCTGTATGTAGTGTCTATAGAGAGTCACCTGTATGTTGTGTCTATAGAGTCGCCTGTATGTAGTGTCTATAGAGATGTGCCTGTATGTTGTGTCTATAGAGATTTGCCTGTATGTTGTGTCTATAGAGAGTCACCTGTATGTTGTGTCTATAGAGAGTCGCCTGTATGTAGTGTCTATAGAGAGTCGCCTGTATGTAGTGTCTATAGAGAGTCGCCTGTATGTTGTGTCTATAGAGTCGCCTGTATGTTGTGTCTATAGAGAGTTACCTGTATGTAGTGTCTATAGAGAGTCGCCTGTATGTAGTGTCTATAGAGAGTCGCCTGTATGTTGTGTCTATAGAGTCGCCTGTATGTTGTGTCTATAGAGAGTTACCTGTATGTAGTGTCTATAGAGAGTCGCCTGTATGTAGTGTTTATAGAGAGTCGCCTGTATGTAGTGTCTATAGAGAGTCGCCTGTATGTTGTGTCTATAGAGTCGCCTGTATGTTGTGTCTATAGAGAGTTACCTGTATGTAGTGTCTATAGAGAGTCACCTGTATGTAGTGTCTATAGCGAGTCGCCTGTATGTTGTGTCTATAGAGAGTCGCCTGTATGATGTGTCTATAGAGAGTCGCCTGTATGTTGTGTCTATAGCGAGTCATCTGTATGTTGCGTTGACATTTATAGCGAGTCACCTGTATGTTGCATTGACGTCTATAGCGAGTCACCTGTACACTGTGTTCCAAATTATTATGCAAATTGCATTTAAGTGTCATAAAGATTTAATTGTTTCGCTTTTCAAATAAACTTTTGGATGGTATTGTGTCTCAGGGCTCAATAGATCACTGAAATCAATCTTAAAACACGTGATAATTATTTTTCCAGGTGATTCAAATTAAAGGAAAACTACTTAAAAATGATGTTCCACATTATTAAGCAGGCCACAGGTTTCAAACAATATGGAAAATAAAAAGAATCTTTCTGCTGCTAAGTGTTAAATAGTGCAAAGCCTTGGACAAGGCATGAAAACATTAGCTATTTCACAAAAGCTTAAGAGTGATCATCATACTGTGAAGAGATTTGTGACTGAAACAGAGCACAGACAGAGTTCATGCAGATAAAGGCATAATGAGGAAGGTTTCTGCCAGACAAATTCATTGGATTAAGAGAGCAGCTGCCAAAATACCATTAAAAAGCAGCAAACAGTTATTTGAAGCTGCTGGTGCCTCTGGAGTCCCTCAAATCTCAAGGTGTAGGATCCTTCAAAGGCTTGCTGTGGTGCATAAACCTACTATTCGGCCACCCCTAAAGAGTGTTCACAAGCAGAAACGGTTGCAGTGGGCCCAGACATACATGAAGACTAATTTGAATGTCGAGCAACCCTGGATGGTCCAGATGGATGGAGTAGTGGATGGTTGGTGGATGGTCACCATGTCCTAACAAGGCTGCAACGTCAGCAAAGAGCTTGAGGAGTCATGTTTTGGGCCAGAATCATGGGAAAACAGCTGGTAGGGCCCTTTAAGGTTCCTGAAAGTGTGAAAATGACCTCTGCAAAGTATATAGTTTCTAACTGACAACTTTCTTCCATGGTATAAAAAGCAGAAACGTGCCTTCAGGAGCTAAGTCATCTTCATGCAGGACAATGCACCATCTCATGCGGCAAAGAATATCTCTGAGTTATTGGCTGCTATGGGCATAAAAGGAGATAAACTCATGGTGCGGCCACCATCTTCCCCTGACCTCAACCCTATAGAGAACCTTTGGAATATCATCAAACAAAAGATGTATGAGGGTGGGAGGCAGTTCACATCAAAGCAGCAGCTCTGGGAGGCTATTCTGACTTCATGCAAAGAAATACAAGCAGAAACTCTCCAAAAACTCACAAGTTCAATGGATGCAAGAATTATGAAGGTGATATCAAAGAACGGTCCTATGTTAACATGTAACTTGGCCTATTAGGATGTTTTGGAGTTAAATAGCTTTTTTTGTTCAGTGAATGTGACCTAATGCTGCAAATTCAACAAATGAGCATTTTCAGTTCTTTAAAACATATCAAATGTTTAGAAATTCTACTGTGCCAAATAATTTGGAACAGTGCATTTTGAGTTTTTATTCATTTTGGAGATTATACTGTTATCATTGGGAGGTTTCTTCAATAAAATTTGATGTATACTCTAGCGGGTGATGACTTTTATTAGACTGACTGTCATTTACACCGACCATTTAGGAAAATCTGAGAAAAACGTCATTTGCATAATAATTTGGAACACAGTGTATGTTGCATTGATGTCTATAGCGAGTCACCTGTATGTTACGTTGACGTCTATAGCGAGTCACCTGTATGTTACGTTGATGTCTATAGCGAGTAAGCATACTTTACAGAGAATCTGTATATTAATCTGAGAGGAGCATAATGTAGCAGAATCCCTAATTCCAGCGATGTATCACTTATTTTATCAAAACTACTGCAAGTAGTCCGATCAGGAGATTATCACTAGAGAACCATTAAATCTGCTTCCATGTAGTCCTCCATATTCAAGAGCTCTGTATAACCCCGCCGCCACCATTGATTGGCATCTTTCTCCCTATGCACAATGTACACTCAAAGCTGCAGTCAGTGGTGTGCTGCTACATCTGCAGCAGAGAAAACTTTTTTTTTTTAATAAAAACTGGAGCAAGCAGTGCAGAAAACTGGACAATTATTCTGATCAGAGTGTGGTATGAGTGTCATCCGATTTTCTTGTACACAGAGATATTCTTATAAAAAATGTCTCCATCTTCTGCTTTCTGACAGTCCGTTAAATTTGGACCGCATTCAGATGTTATCCGAGTGCAGTCCATTTTTTTCACGGACCCATTGACTTTCATTGCTGATTTTGATCCAGCCCTCGGATAAAAATTAGACATGTCTCTGATATTTTATGCGGACCACTTCGTCTGAGGAAAAAAAAATCTGACATTCACAGGTACAAGTGCTCTCCATGAAAAACACAGGTAACATTCGGACATCAGTATGGAGGTCTTATGGACATCATTTTGCTGAATTCCATGCACAATAGGTAGATTTGTAAAGAATAATCCTGCATTGACAACACACTATTAGTAGAAGGCTTTCTAGTAGACATCAAGTTAATCATTTTTTGAGAGACATCTCTTTCCTTCGGTCTAGCTTGATTAGCCTATAAGCAGTCTATCTTGATGGTGATAAAATAAATCGACTGGATTAGAAGATCTTTGTACTGAAGACGATTCCAGTATTCGTTAATCCTTAGCTGTGACTATGCTTGAAACCAGGTTCCTCAGAGACAGAACGGGACTACTAGAATTTTAGGCATGATTTTGGCCAAAACTTTTTTTTACTGGTGTAGAACTTCCGGGAAGATGAGAGGAAGCAGGACTTTCCAGGAATGGCAAATGCATCTATGACATCTTACTGAGGGAGTCAGTTTGCAATGTTCCTTGGTCAGCCATAGGTCTATTTGAGGAAATCCTTCATGGAAAGGTTACTCTGCTGGGTTCAGACTCCTCTGAAAATCATCCTAAATAATCACAGGACCTATTAAATGCTGGCTTCCTCAGTCAGATTTCACTCTTTCCAATTCAGTCTTGTCTTATGCCCTCAGACTTCTCATGCTCCCTTACTTATTGATGCAGAGTACAAAACTGCTTATTCTGTTCAGATCTGACCAGACCTTGTCTTTGCTTGATTCTTGAAGTGAAACGGAGCAAGTCTTTAGGGATTAATGAATGTATTCTATTTTAGGAAAGACCAGGAATATCTCACCAACTGCTTGATTGAACGGACTCCCCAACATTGAACAGAATCATCTATAGTCATAACAATTTGCTCCTTCAGTTGAAAACATTTCCTTCAGAAAAGGTTGGTATGCTATGTCCACCACAACAACTCTAGTGAGGAACGGGACCAACATTAGATTTGTTGTGAATAGTGATGAGCAAGTATACGTGTTGCTCGGGTTTTCTCGAGCACGCTCGGGTGATCTCCGAGTATTTGTGAGTGCTCGGAGATTTAGTTTTCATCGCGCAGCTACATTATTTACAGCTGCTAGACAGATTGAATACATGTGGGGATTCCCTAGCAACCAGGCAACCCCCACATGTACTCATGCTGGCTAGTAGCTGTAAATCATTCAGCTGAGTCAACAAAAACTAAATCTCCAAGCAGTCACAAATACTCGGAGATCACCCGAGCGTGATTGGGAAAACCCAAGCAACGAGTATACTCGCTCATCACTAGTTGTGAAAACTTGGAGAATCTGAGACAGAAATAATTTCCTGCTGCAGAGCCTGAAAATATGGCAGCAGTTGTCTACCCCAGAACTTTGAGGGCAGATTGTACTGGGAGAGACGGAGAATAAGTAAGATGGCCAACTTTCTTGAATTTAGAAATCTTTTCCTCAGGAAGATTCTATATAGAGTAATCCATGAAATCAAGCAACAATTTCTTGGTTGCTCGATATAGATGAGGTTGAAAAGAAACCTGAGTTTCTGGAGAAAATGGAGAGTCCTTCACAGGTGAGACTGCAGAGTTATTGGAGAAAGATGTCATAAACAACCAATCATCTAAATAAGAATTATACATAGTGATGAGCGAATATACTCGGTACTCGAGATTTCTCGAGCACGCTCGGGTGTACTCCGGCTATTTGTAAGTACTTGGAGATTTCGTTTTCATCGCCGCAGCTGAATGATTTACATCTGTTAGCCAGCATAAGTACATGTGTGGGTTGCCTGGTTGCTAGGGAATCCCCACATGTAATCAAGCTGGCTAAGAGATGTAAATCATTCAGTTGAGGTGAGGTAAACTAAATCTCCGAGCACTAAAAAATACTCAGAGGACACCCGAGCGTGCTCGGGAACTCTCGAGTACCGAGTATATTCGCTCATCACTAATTATACTGTACATATTCTTTGAAGACATAAAGCTGTTATGGCCACAATGGACATTTTTGGAAACACCCTTGAAGTTGGTGATAATTCGGTGAGGAGATGTCACGGGGATACTGCGTCTGAGAGGGGCCAGATGATCATGGCATCTGGTTACATGAATGTCTACTTTATTAGAACTACTTGACCTTCCTATTTGCAGTGCAAGTTCCCCTTGCTCTGTTATTTTCAAGGGTTAATCACTTCTGTTTGTCTCCTGGTGCTCTCTGCCTTGAGTTGTCTCAGTTGTAATGTGTTTGCCACTTTCCTCCGGTATATACAGTGGGTACGGAAAGTATTCAGACCCCTTTAAATTTTTCACTTTTTGTTTCATTGCAGCTATTTGGTAAATTCAAAAAAGCTCATTTTTTCTCATTGATGTACACTCTGCACTCCATCATGACTGAAAAAAACAGAAATGTAGTAATTTTTGCAAATTTAATAAAAAATAAAAACTGAAATATGACATGGTCATAAGTATTCAGACCCTTTGCTCAGTATTGAGTAGAAGCACCTTTTGAGCTAGTACAGCCATGAGTCTTCTTGGGAATGATGCAACAAGTTTTTCACACCTGGATTTGGGGATCCTCTGCCATTCTTCCTTGCAGATCATTTCTAGTTCCTTATGGTTGGATGGTGAACCTTGGTGGACAGCCATTTTCAGGTCTCTCCAGACATGCTCAATTGGGTTTAGGTCAGGGCTCTGGCTGGGGCAGTCAAGAATGGTCACTGAGTTGTTCTGAAGCCACTCCTTTGTTACTTTATCTCTGTGCTTAGGTCATTGTTTTGCTGGAAGGTGAACCTTCGGCCAAGTTTCAGGTCCAGTGCACTCTGGAAGAGGTTTTCATCCAGGATATCTCTGTACTTGGCCACATTCATGTTTCCTTCAATGACAACCAGTCATCCTGTCCCTGCACCTGAAAAACACCCCCATAACATGATGCTGCCACTACCATGTTTTACATGTTTTACTGTTGGGATTGTATTGGGCAGGTGATGAGCAGTGCCTGGTTTTCTCCACACATACCCCTTAGAATTATCACCAAAAAGGTCTATCTTCGTCTCATCAGATCAGAGAATCTTATTTCTCATAGTCTGGGAGTCCTTCATTTGTTTTTTTTGCAAACTCTATGTGGGCTTTCTTATGTCTTGCACTGAGAAGAAGCTTCCTTTGGGCCACTCTGCCATAAAGGCCCGACTGGTGGAGGGCTGCAGTGATAGTTGACTTTGTGGAACTTTCTCCCATCTCCCTACTGCATCTCTGGAGCTCAGCCACAGTGATCTTGAGGTTCTTCTTTACCTCTCTCACCAAGGCTCTTCTCACACGATTGCTCAGTTTGGCTGGATGAACAGGTCTAGGAAAACTTCTGGTGGTCCCAAACTTCTTCCATTTAAGAATTATGGAGACCACTGTGCTCTTAAGAACCTTGAGTACTGCAGAAATTCTTTTGTAACCTTGGCCACATCTGTGCCTTGCCACAATTCTGTCTCTGAGCTCCTTTGCCAGTTCCTTTGACCTCATGATTCTCATTTGGTCTGACATGCACAGTGAGCTGTGAGGTCTTATATAGACAGGTGTGTGCCTTTCCAAATCAAGTCCTATCAGTTTAATTAAAAACCATCTCAAGAAGCACAAGGAAATAGTCAGCATGTGACTTAAATATGAGTGCCTGAGCAAAGGGTCTGAATAGGTATGACCATAGTTTTTCTTTTTTATTAAATTTGCAAGCATTTCCACATTTCAGGTTTTTTTTCAGTCAAGATGTGTGTGGTGCAGAGTTGTACATTAATGAGAAAAAAATGAACATTGATTTTACCATAAGACTGCAATGAAACAAAGTGAAAAATTTAAAGGGGTCTGAATACTTTCTGTACCCACTGTATGTTCACCACTTGCTCTTGGGAGTTGTCAGTGATAGCTTTCAACTTCCTTGGTTGGAGTTGGAGGAGTGTGCCGAGATTGGAGCAGGCATTTGGAGTTGTATCAGGAGATATCTGCCTGAAATTGATTTGTGTGTGTCTCTCTATCCTTATTCCCATTTTGTTTGCCTCCCCTTCTCCTTTGCTATATTTCACTTGTTTGTATTTTTTTTATGATTGCAGTTTTCTTTTATCCTTGTGTGATCCCTTATGTGTCTTTACATTAATGCAGGATTAGCGTTCCTGCTATCCTACTCACTAGCCAGGGTGATACTCAGGGTAAGACAGGGATAAGAACGTGATCGCCGCACGGGGTGAATGAACTAGTCTAGGGATACCAGGGGAGCTCAGGGTGGCACAGGGAAAGAATCAGGAGTACCCCTTGTTTCCTTCTCTAGTGGCAGAACTCCCTTTCCGATCTGTCTCACCGTGCGCTGTCGCTGATAGGAGAGTGGAAACTTTTCCCTGAATCACATCATTCCTGTAAAATGTACTCTCTTCCGCTGAAATAGGAATGTGCAAATAGGTGTCCAAAAGGTCTAGATTGATCATAAAGTCTTTAGGCTACAAGATTTCTACCATGGGTTTCAGCCCTGGAAAGACTCATTTTCCATTTTGATGATAAAGCTATGTTCACACGAGAGTATATTAGTCAGTATTTCTCATCAGTATTTATAAGCTAAAACCAAGCGAGAAACAATCAGAGGAAAAGTTTAATAGAAACACATCACCACTTCTGCATTTTTCGCCCACTCCTGGATATGGTTTCCAAATACTGATGTAACATACTGACCAAATACTGAATGTGTGAACGTAGTCTAAAATCTGTTTGGTCAGGAATTCCTTAAGGAGAATGGTAGTTTCCTTTGGCATGTAGGAACAACTTGTCTGGAAGAACTTGAAAAAAGGGCACCCCCTTGACCCTGTAATGTAAATGTAATAAATAGCAGCATTTTTCCATATGCTGTGGACAAGGAACCCATAACATACATGTAATATGGAGCAGCATGCGTTCTATACACTGTGGACAGGGGCCCCCTCTGACACTGTAATATGATGCATAAAGCAAACATAACTGAACTAACCTTTTTATTTTCTGCAGAATGTTTTCCATAAACAATGAGGACAGGGACACAACCCCGCTATACATAAATGCTTTATGATCCAACAAAGGGACATTCTCCTTTAAAACAGAAGCAGAGCTTGTCCAGGGAGGATATCCCCTATTCAGGTACACACGGCTGAAATATTGAAGCTAGTGGTCCTAGTACACACCACCTCTAATAGTACCAAAAGGTGGGCATTGTCAAGATACGCAGGTCTGAGCACCGCTACACCTAAACCTAGAGATCAGGACAAAATATAGTGAACAAAAATACAAACTCACTTTTGTTTTTGCTCCCATTTTTCATGAGCCGAACTCAAAGATCTAAGACATTTTCTCACCAATATTGTTCACAAATGTATCTAAATCTGTGTTAGTGAGCACATCTCCTTTGCGGAGACCTGAGACTAGCCAGTCTCCAGACCTGAACCCAATAGAATGTCATAACAGCTTTGCAAAGTTGCAAAACGAGGGAGCTACGCAAAAAATTGTGACTTTAGCCATTTTCACGGCGGAGCTGGGAAGGGTATGGGGCATGGCTATACTGCCCGTCAAATTCATCAAATTTGCTACACGAAAAATGCTACCCCAGTACAGTCCACTTACTAGAGAATTCATTAATTGGCATGTGCCTCTTAATTAATCTGGGATTGTGTACTCTTTCAAGGCTGACGTTGCAAGACCGTGCGCTACGCCGGTCTTGATGAATCGGCCCCTGTGGCTTTATTGCAGAGTTAATATTATAATGCAGAATTCTTTGTGATATTTTTTTTCTTGAATGGCGTTCAAAGAAAGAAAAGGCTCCATTTAATTTGGAACAGTCCAGGCTATGGACTTAATAGGCTCATTAATGGCCGAATGTGGAGGGTAAATTCAGACAGCCGTGTATCACTGACTTCAAGTGTCTTGTCCTGAACTAACCGTCTCATATATGTCTATTAGGCTGCAGTTTTGGCTCAGGAGACCTGCAATTGGTCTTGGAATCGTGGTCTATACATGGACTGTGAAATACGGATGTCTGAGTTCTGCTGAGTTTCTGCAGAGAAACCGGCTGCGGAGTCATCCTTGCTACAATAAGTGGTATCATAGACTATGATATTGTATTTGAGGTTCTTGGCCTCAGTCCCCAGGTAAAGTGAGGGACACTGAACGCTCAAGTGAAAGGGAGTTGACCTACACGGGAATGGCCAGAACTAAGCATACAGAGCTGTGCTATTTGGTGTCTGTGTGCTATGAGGTTCCTGGTGGCCACAGGACCTGGCAACAGCTAATAGGTGGAGGTGCCATATGTCAGACCCCCCACCAATCTACATTATTGACCTATCCTAAGGTTAGGTAAGAAAAGGTCATCAATATCTCACTCCTGGACAATAGTAATGAGCGAGTATACTCGTTGCTCGGGTTTTCCCCAGCACGCTCCAGTGGTCTCCGAGTATTTGTAAGTGCTCGGAGATTTAATTTTTGTTGACGCAGCTGAATGATTTACAGCTGCTAGACAGGCTGAATACATGTGGGGGTTGCCTGGTTGCTAGGGAATCCCCACATGTATTAAGCCTGTCTAGTTGTTGTAAATCATTCAGCTGCGGTGACGAAAACTAAATCTCCGAGCACTACAAAATATTCGGAGACCACCCGAGCGTGCAATGAGTACACTCGCTGATCACTACTGGACAACCCTTTAAAAAGAATCCCAAAATGAAACATTTACAGCATAACCTGCTTCAGATGAAAATGTTAGGATTTTTTTTTAATCTAAAGTACTGTATATATAATTACATCTGTCATTTTTTATCAAAACCACCTGATCATTCAGTAGCTTGTGAATATTACTAGGATCATCTACATTAATGTATACTACGATCATTCCGTTGCCAACGAGCTTGATAATATTTTTACTAACGTTGTCTAAACTTTGCGTCCTACTTATTCCCAGTGCTCATATCTACGGTATATCATCCTCCCCGCCTCCGCATACGTCGCGCTTGCTCCATGCCTGGGGCAGCCTAACATGTGTTTACTTCCTGAGAAACTCTGCCTGCATTGCCCTGCTGGCTGCAAATGGCCTTCACCTCCTTATACTCACAGCAATAAATGTAGAATGCCATTGTCTGCAAGGACAGCAGCCTTATAGTCAGTAACACCTGAGCTTAGAGTAGGTCAGCATCACTCGCACGGCAGCCTGTAAGAAATCAGGTTCACATAGGGATACGCTGAGAAATGCATCAGCACTGCATAAAAAGCCAACAATTTACTTTGTTTCCTACTGATCGGGCAGAACTGCTTGTAAAAGGACGCTGCAGAATTTTTTTCTATGTTCCGTAAATTAACATCACGAAAAACCATGATGGATTGGGGCGGCATCGATATAAAATATAATACAGCAAGGGCTCAAAACAAATGCTTCATGTACATGCCACCCACCATCTTCTCTAGACCTGTGCACCCCATAGTCATGTAAGGGATTACCCGCATGGGAAATGTATTTTACTAAAAAAAATATTAATCGTAAATGTAGGAAAAAAAGCCTGTTTTTATTACTGCCAATATTTCATTTTACTTCTTTCCCCATGTTTAATGTGGTCTTAAAAAGAATCTATCACCAGGTTTTTGCTACCTCATCTGAAAGCAGCATAATTTAGGGGCAGAGACCCTGAATCCAACGATGTATCACTTAGTTTACTCGGTACAGCAGTTCTGACACAATCAGAGCTTTTAGATTTATCTTGTAGCAGAGGTGAGAAAGCTAATCCCGCCCACACTGGGCCATCTGTGTCTATTGACAGTGAGCTGCTTATTAGAGAAGTGGGTGTGGTCAGATAAGAGCTCACAGAGCTGTAGTCCAGGCAATGATAATCTCCTGGTGATGAAACATTCATTGTATGGAAACAATATCACAGCCTGAAAGTGACATATCCCTAAAATCAGTATCTCAGCCCTTACCTCATTCTGTCCTTAGATTACTTATCAAAAACCTGCTGTCAGATTCCCTTTATTCTAAAAGCCTAAATAACATAAGGCAAACTTGTTTCTAAGGTGGTGCTGCCCAATAACTACATACTAAAGAGGCTTTTTAGCGCTTCTCATGTCTTTATAAAGAGATGATAGTAGCTACTGAAATGACCAAAATTTTATTTTATTTATTTGCTCATTGAATGTTATGGCATATTAGGAAATTCTGAAAATGTTACCATCGGGGGAGGGGTAGAAGGTGGTGTGACATTTAGGAGCTCATCCAGTGAAGTGAATGTGACTGTGCTTCAGTCTCCTGCACAGGAAGCTAAGGAAAGTGATACTATGCAGAGAGAAAACTATGAGTTTAATGATCAGTGGGGGTCCTGACACTTGGACACCCCCCACCAACAACCAGAAAGCCATAGGATATCCTAGAGATCTCTACTAAAAATTGATGCATGTCCACCAAAGTCGAGTCATTAAAATATTGTATAGAGAATTAGGGCTTGTGCAGACAACCGTAAAAATTGGAGCTGAGCTCTTCTGCCTCCTGATCGCAACGCTTCTGCGTGCTGTACAGAGCATTAAAGAACAGTTTATTGAAGTATGTCATTGAAGGTCTCAGGTCCCGGACCCCCACCGCGCCAGAGAGCTGTTCAATGCACATAACATAGTAAAAAAGGAGAAAGGAGGAGTTTCTTGGTTAAAAAAGATACATTTTTATTAGTTTACATATAATAGATAAATAATGCAAAAAGTACAAAATAGTAGTAATATTAAGGTGGACAAGGACGGAAAAGGAAGACCACCGGTGCCAATCAACACCCTGAAACCTGCTTAGAGCTGGCAAAAATGCTGCTCAGTCAAGTGAACAATGTCAGCAACTGTCAAATGACAATAGAAAAAGGGTAGTTATGCTGAGAGCAAAGCCTACCAGTATATGGAGGGAGTTGAGGGCACCGGGCTGGATCCAGGAAGACCCCAACGCGCGTTTCTCTTGTTTGTACAGTGCTTTCTCAAGGGGATATGATAATGCCCATAACACGTAGAAAAACTTGGAAAAGTGTAGGTAGGTGCATTTAATTCTGTATACAGGTCTTTAATAACTGATTTTTGGTAGGCATGCACCAATTTTTAGGTCTGTGAACTAAATGTGGTTACTTGATCAACATTAGAAGCTACAATACTGAGTAATTTATGATTTGTGAATGTGAGCCAGTCTTCGGTGCCGTCTAGTTTAACCAAGTCTACAATTATCAGAGCACTTTAATTAGATAGCCAAGCACTCAGAAGCACAGAAGTACACTGTAATAATACTCCTGCGTCAGAGTGTTAAAACATTACCTGATTTTACAACGTCTAAATAAATTAATGGCTTGAGATTGCTTCGCATTTCCACCGAATGTGCAATTAGAAACAGGCTTGGTCTTGTATTAATGAATCACAAAGCCATAAAGTCATTGATTTATTAAAGAGCACAAGTATCATCATTGAGTGGAATAAGCTGCGCTGTGCTATGCTATGTTGTATATATCCAGTATTGTTCCTTGTTCGTATAGAAGAGACAGTCAACAGATGTGAAATCTGGGACGGGCAACAGATTGGAGGCCAGACAATGGGAATCTGTCGGGGGATTCTTGCTGCCTGGATCAGGGATAGGCTCTCTCACTGCAAGCAACGCTGTTGTGTTTCAGAAAAAAAACCATAGGGGCTGATTCATTAAAGCTTTTACACCAGCCACAATGGGGAGTTGCACCAAATATTTGCAGCTTTGGGTGTTTTCATGCCACTTTGAATCAGCTTTGCCAAGATGGGCAGAGCGCAGAAAAAGCCAAGATGGGATGGGGGCATGGTAACACCCAATTGTCAAGTTCACCAAAAAGTGACAGTGTTTTGTATGCCAGAAATGTTACTCCAGTCTCTGACATTACTGAGAAGATGCACTGAATTTATTAAGTGTCGTCAATTCAGTTCCTACTAGTCCTCCAAGAAAGGTGTAGCATGAGCATGAACTACACCAGTCTTGATGAATCAACCCCATAGTCTAAAACCGGCCATGTAAACTAGATGGCTGTCAGTCAAACAATGCTTTTGCCGGCCTTTCCGCTAACAGTCATCTCAGCTGATTCTCGTTCTGCCGAGTGCTCATGTGTTCTTTTTGAGAGAGCCTCCGACTGACACATCGGCCGGCATTTTAACTCTGAGACAACAATGTGATCGGCAGTCTGAAATCAGACATGTGTGATTAACATTTCTTCCAACCAGCAGGGCATGGCGCCCTCATGTACGTTACGCCATTGGCCAAACTCGCCGATATTAGCCGTTTCAGCCAACATTGGTCCAATGTGTACGGGAGCCTTAAAGCCTTATTCAGATGTCCGTGATTTTTCTTTTTACGTACACAAACGTCTGAGTTTCATTAGTGTTTGTGATCAGATTTTCATCACTTTAACCATCAGAGTTTTATCAGTTTTTCTCATATGGCTCTTCACAACCTCTGTCACTTGCTCCAGTTATACTTTACAGAACTAGAATATCCCCAACATACGGCACCAATGCAAAGACCACCCGGCACTACATTACTGCAATACACCATCCGAGTGCCAGGGTGGGTGTGATCCAGTGAATTCTGTCTGCAATCTGCCATTGATGTTGATTGCTATCATTATAATATGGTAAAAGTTCAATAGTGACCTGTAGGATCGCTGCTTCCAACAGGTGGCGCTATCGAGTTCCAGTCCTCTTCCTCACTGAAGATGCGATTTGCACACACTATAATGTGTTAACATGTGAGTTGCCGTAAGGTTATTTTTATGTAATTTACAGTCTGTTGGCAGGCAGTTATTTTCTTAGGAACAAGTAGCTTCATAATCTCACACTTTGATCAATGTTGTTGAAAAATTGACTTGTGTTAACACTCTTCAAATAACACTGGTCAACAGCATTTTTGGTGCCAAAGATATTTCATCGAATTTAGGGTATTTTTGGGGTGCTGATTCTGAATATGTCATCAGTTTTGCCAGATTGGCTCAAGTTTTTGAGATTTTTGGTATCTTATTTATAGCACTTGTTGGTAAATGCGACGCATCATCTCATTAATTTCTTTTGATTAGTACTTGAACTGAGCAGTTCTCAATATAGTTTTGTGTTAATTAGTGTTCTAAAAGTTTGTTCATAGCTTGATTTTTGCACTAACTTTATGTTGTTGTCTGTTTTCCAGTGAAAAGCATGAACTCATCAAGAAGAAGTTGTCTTAACGATCCAGACTCATTCTGTTACATTTGTGGTGAATACACACTGCCAAAACATAGAAGAAACATAACAGACTTCGTAAAAAAAGTGTATTTTGCCTATTTTGGGGTTATGCTTGGGGACCAAGACAAGTTTTGGGCACCACACATAGTGTGCAAAGCATGTATCGAATTATTACGAAAATGGAGCAAAGGACAAAGAAAAAGCTTCAAATTTGGTGTTCCAATGGTGTGGAGAGAGCCAAAAAATCATCATGATGACTGTTATTTATGGTAAACACAGGTACAGGCACATCTTCACAATGAGGGACAGGCCTTCCTGCAGATTCCATGTTACTCCCATTTTCGTTTCTTATGCTTATTGAATCCTTGCACTTGCACTGCACAGAAATAACAGTCATCATGATGATTTTTTGGCTCTCTCCACACCATTGGAACACCAAATTTGAAGCTTTTTCTTTGTCCTTTGCTCCATTTTCGTAATAATTCGATACATGCTTTGCACACTATGTGTGGTGCCCAAAACTTGTCTTGGTCCCCAAGCATAACCCCAAAATAGGCAAAATACACTTTTTTTACGAAGTCTGTTATGTTTCTTCTATGTTTTGGCAGTGTGTATTCACCACAAATGTAACAGAATGAGTCTGGATCGTTAAGACAACTTCTTCTTGATGAGTTCATGCTTTTCACTGGAAAACAGACAACAACATAAAGTTAGTGCAAAAATCAAGCTATGAACAAACTTTTAGAACACTAATTAACACAAAACTATATTGAGAACTGCTCAGTTCAAGTACTAATCCAAAGAAATTAATGAGATGATGCGTCGCATTTACCAACAAGTGCTATAAATAAGATACCAAAAATCTCAAAAACTTGAGCCAATCTGGCAAAACTGATAGCATATTCAGAATCAGCACCCCAAAAATACCCCAAATTCATTAAAATATTTTGGACACCAGAAAAAAAAATTTTTTTTGTTGACCTGTGTAATCATTTGCAATCATAATATTCAAGTTTAA
Organism: Ranitomeya variabilis; assembly: GCF_051348905.1. Taxonomy (NCBI): domain Eukaryota; kingdom Metazoa; phylum Chordata; class Amphibia; order Anura; family Dendrobatidae; genus Ranitomeya; species Ranitomeya variabilis. Next base: position 193,537,505 of record NC_135238.1, read on the forward strand.
ATGTAGTCTTTGCAAAACAGCAGCATGTAAAGCCACACTCTGGAGAAAAACCTTTCCTTTGAATGCCAGTAACAACACTGCCAGTGTACACTCGCTTTTAGTCATTACTGACACAGACACTAAAGGAAATTTGTCAGCAGTTGTTTTTTTGCTATGAAATCTGAGAGTAGAATGATATAGGGGCAGAGTCCCCGATTCCAGCGATGTGTCACTTACTGGGCTGATTGGTGCAGTTTTGATAGAATCCCTGTTTTATCTGCTGTAGTGTACAATAATAATGGACAACCCTTTTATAAGAGTTGTCCCAACTGGGCAACCAATTCTTTAGAGGAGCAGAAAAAGGGCAGCAATGCTTACCTGCCCAGGTCTCCAAACAAATGCAGCAAAGATGGCGGCAACACAGGTGCAAATACTGATGAGACAACCACTAACAACCTACCAATCCATGGAGGGGATGATTTTTTTAGTATACAAAACAATGGAGGATTTCCAAGCTTCTCCCTTTTATTAGATGAAAGTAAACACTTAATATAAATAAATTGCTGCCAGCGAATACCACTTACTGTACATCAGATACCCAAAAGAATTGCATTAAAGAAAAAAGTTGGCAAAAAAATTTGAATAATAATAATGAAATAACTTTATTACAACAAAGGCTGCAAACAAAAGCCATAAATCAAACTGGAGATAATTAAAATCTGATAAAAATCAAAATAGAAGAGAGAGGAGAGTGAAGCTGAATCGGATAGCACATTGGAGTGGCGTGTGAGAGGACGGATATGCTTTCGTTACTTTCGGCTCAGTACAATTTTTGTGGTGCATTATTAAAATGACTTCCTAAATAATAATCAATGGTGTTGGCAGCGATGACATTTCTTTCTATGAGGTTTGTGCAATACTATTAATAAACGATAACTTCATAGATTTTTGTGAAATACTATCATAGTGGATTCTTAATATTTTTTTTGGAATGACATGTATTATTATTTATTGGTGCTTATCCTAATTAATTATATGTTTACCTTGTCATGAAGCTGCTGTTATTATTAATTTACAATATCATTCTATTTATTTCCATTAGCCACATAATTATAAGTTTACCCTATTTTGAGCCATTATTTGTATAAAAAACAACTATTCTATCATGTAAACCCATATTGATTTTGCATCTATAATTATCACACGTCCTATCCACTGCCCACCACCTTTTATATGATTTTATCATATTATAATCCTGTCCAATGTTATTTATGGCTCAGATTAATCAGTTTTTATGTCAGAAATCGCTTTGAAAAGTGGCGAAAAAAAAAAATTCCAATGCAAGGTAGCCCAAAGGTTTTGCAATTTTTGTTGTTTTTACACTAGTGTCAGTCAGCTCAGCCAAAATGGGCAAAGCCGGGTGAGGAGGGGCATGATGACACCCGCCGCCTCTAATTCATGATGACCTACAGCTAACCTTACACCAGGGGTGGGGAATCTTTTTTCTGCCAAGGGCCATTTGGATATTTAAGACATCCTTCGGGGGCCGTACAAATTGCGAGCTAACTCCTCCCACAAAGTACGTCCTGATGCTGGCACTGGTGTCAGGACTAGTGTTGAGCGATACCGTCCGATACTTGAAAGTATCGGTATCGGAAAGTATCGGCCGATACCGGCAAAGTATCGGATCCAATCCGATACCGATACCCGATACCAATACAAGTCAATGGGACTCAAGTATCGGACGGTATTCCTGATAGTTCCCAGGGTCTGAAGGAGAGGAAACTCTCCTTCAGGCCCTGGGAACCATATAAATGTGTAAAAGAAAGAATTAAAATAAAAAATATCGCTATACTCACCTGTCCGACGCAGCCGGGACCTCAGCGAGGGAACCGGCAGCGTTGTTTGTTTAAAATTCGCGCTTTTACTTGGTTACGTGAATTCCCGGCTTGTGATTGGTCAGGGCGGCCATGTTGCCGGGACGCGGACCAATCACAGCAAGCCGTGACGAAATTACGTCACGGCTTGCTGTGATTGGTCCGCGTCCCGGCAACATGGCCGCCATTAACCAATCACAAGCCGTGACATCACGGGAGGCTGGACTTGCGCACTTTTTAAAAAACGCGCGTGTCCAGCCTCCCGTGACGTCACGGCTTGTGATTGGTTAATGGCGTCCATGTTGCCGGGACGCGGACCAATCACAGCAAGCCGTGACGTAATTTTGTCACGGCTTACTGTGATTGGTCCGCGTCCCGGCAACATGGCGCCTTGACCAATCATAAGCCGGGACGTCACTGGAGGCTGGACACGCGCGTTTTTTAAAAAGTGCGCAAGTCCAGCCTCCCGTGACGTCACGGCTTGTGATTGGTTAATGGCGGCCATGTTGCCGGGACGCGGACCAATCACAGCAAGCCGTGACGTAATTTTGTCACGGCTTACTGTGATTGGTCCGCGTCCCGGCAACATGGCGCCTTGACCAATCATAAGCCGGGACGTCACTGGAGGCTGGACACGCGCGTTTTTTAAAAAGTGCGCAAGTCCAGCCTCCCGTGACGTCACGGCTTGTGATTGGTTAATGGCGGCCATGTTGCCGGGACGCGGACCAATCACAGCAAGCCGTGACGTAATTTTGTCACGGCTTACTGTGATTGGTCCGCGTCCCGGCAACATGGCGCCTTGACCAATCATAAGCCGGGACGTCACTGGAGGCTGGACACGCGCGTTTTTTAAAAAGTGCGCAAGTCCAGCCTCCCGTGACGTCACGGCTTGTGATTGGTTAATGGCGTCCATGTTGCCGGGATGCGGACCAATCACAGCAAGCCGTGACGTAATTTCGTCACGGCTTACTGTGATTGGTCCGCGTCCCGGCAACATGGCGCCTTGACCAATCATAAGCCGGGACGTCACTGGAGGCTGGACACGCGCGTTTTTTAAAAAGTGCGCAAGTCCAGCCTCCCGTGACGTCACGGCTTGTGATTGGTTAATGGCGGCCATGTTGCCGGGACGCGGACCAATCACAGCAAGCCGTGACGTAATTTCGTCACGGCTTGCTGTGATTGGTCCGCGTCCCGGCAACATGGCCGCCCTGACCAATCACAAGCCGGGAATTCACGTAACCAAGTAAAAGCGCGAATTTTAAACAAACAACGCTGCCGGTTCCTTCGCTGAGGTCCAGGCTGCGTCGGACAGGTGAGTATAGCGATATTTTTTATTTTAATTCTTTCTTTTACACATTTTTACATTAATGTTGTTTCGATACCGATACCCGATATCACAAAAATATCGGATCTCGGTATCGGAAATTCCGATACAGCAAGTATCGGCCGATACCCGATACTTGCAGCATCGGAATGCTCAACACTAGTCAGGACATAATATTTCTTTGCACGCACCTCAGTATTCAGTAGTGAACACTCCATGCACATGCTCACAGAGCGAGAAGAAATTAATGGGCCAATGGCCGTCAAAATACAGCTGCCGACCCAGGAGGGTAGCAGATAAAAGGTCATCAAGGGTCGGTTCCTATGGGCCTAAGGTTCCCCTCCCCTGCCTTACACCATTAATCTTATTCCAGTCTCTATCTGGAGTAAGATTTGCAGTTTTATGGTGCACCTGATTCATTAAGAGGTGTGGGCCTCTTAATGAATCAGTCACGTATAACTACAACATGACCCCTCTACAAGACTGGCATTAACAACGCCGGCCTTGATTAATTGGGGTTTACGTCCTTTATATGTAGGATTTCTGGAATAAAATTTTCTTGTTATTAATTGTCAAACTTTGTTAAAGAGAATTAAATTCTTTTTGGTATTTATTAGCAAACAAGCAAATTGCCTCTTTAGAGAGGATGAGGACTTGACCTCTAATGCTAAATAATGGAAGTAGCAATCCTAAAAGTTAATATCAATACTGAGCCTTGCCATATGACTTATCATAAAAGCCAAAACAGATTCTCAATTTGTGAACACATGTTTCAGGGTGTTACCCCCTCCTCAGGGCAAAGCATGAGATCTGATTTGGCTGAGAGGCCACTGACTGGAGTGTAAGGGGTAACTTCTCTCATTGTGGAGAGTGACATGTCTGACATGCCAGTGTAAAGAGAATTATAGGCAATGCTATTCTCTTTTGGGAAATTAAATATGCAAATTGACTCTTTAGAGAGCATGAGGACTCTAATGCCACCTATTAGAAGTAGCAATCCTAAAAGTCAATATCTTCCAATAAATGGCTCTAAAGTTCAAGTTGTCTTCATCCCTGAAGAGGCAATTTGGATATTTATTTCCCAGAGAGGCCTATAAGTCTCCTTAATTTATCATGTCAGACATGTCCTTCTAGACAAGGAGAGACTTTACCTCCTAGCTAACAGTCAGTGAAAGACTATCAGAAATTAAATGCAACTAGGATGCCATCAGCGCGCAGCTTGAGCTTTTCTATGGATCTATAGACTAAGGCCGGAGACACACTGGTGCGAGAGACGGCCGAGTCTCGCTGGTTAAAAGCAAGCTGTGGCACCTGCACTCCGGAGCGGAGCGTGCGGCTCCATAGCAATACATGGAGCCGCACGCTCAGCTCCGGAATGCAGGTACCACAGCTTGCTTTTAACCAGCGAGACTCGGCCGTCTCTCGCACCAGTGTGTCTCCGGCCTTAAATGTATGGTTGGTTTTGATCTGTGATTTAGATCAAAATTGTGCATCTCACTTTTTTTTGTTTGCGAACAAGCGGCTTGCAAAAAATCTACAATATGCCAATAGTTCCATGGACTTTATCAAGTACATGTTTCATCCAAAAAAACACATATAACAGAAATATGTGAAAGATAGATGTCTGATTGAGGCCTAAACCCTTTATATTTTTCAGTAGTAGGTTTCATTATATATATATATATACTAGATGGTGGCCCGATTCTAACGTATCGGGTATTCTAGAATATGCATGTCCACGTAGTGTATTGCCCAGCCCACGTATTATGTTGCCCAGTTACGTAGTATATTGCCCAGCGACGTAGTATATTGCCCAGTTACGTAGTATATTGCCCAGCCACGTAGTGTATTGCCCAGCTATGTAGTATATTGCCCAGCGATGTAGTATATTGCCCAGCCATGTATGTGACAGGTTAAAAAATAAAAAATAAATATATACTCACCTTCCGATGGTACCCTTGTAGTTCTGTTGCCTGCTTCTCGCGCAGGACCTGTGATGATGTCGCGGTCACATGACCGTGTCGCGGTCACATGACCGTGACGTCACGGCAGGTCCTTCTCGCAGACCATCCTTCCACCGGAACCTGCCTGGAGCGTCGCGAGGAGCGGGAAAGGTGAGTATATAATGATTTTTTATTTTTTTTATTATTTTTACCATTAGATGTTTTTACAATTGATGCTGCATAGGCAGCATCAATAGTAAAAACTTGGTCACACAGGGTTAATAGCGACGGTAACAGTGTGAGTTACCCGCGGCATAATGCGGTCCATTACTGCTGGCATTAACCATGTGTGAGCCGCGACTGTGGGGAGTATGGCGCGGGCGCCGGGCAGTGACTGCAGGGGAATAGGGAGGGACTAATCGGACTGTGCCCATCGCTGATTGGTCGCGGCAGCCATGACAGGCAGCTGCCGAGACCAATCAGCGACTTGGATTCCATGACAGACAGAGGCCGCGACCGATGAATATCCGTGACAGACAGACAGAAGGACAGACAGACAGACAGAAGTAATCCTTAGACAATTATATAGTATATATATATATATATATATATATATATATATATATATATATATATATATAAAGTAATTTGACAGTCTTCTGACTCCTGTTCCATTTTAAGCCTTCTCCTGCAGCTAATGAGATAGATGTTCAATATTATCTATAAATAAAGGGAATCTGTCAGCAGAAAATGACTGTTCAAAACAAGCACAGATGCACTGTGCTCCCTTGATGTGACCAAACAGTTCAGTGCACTTTCCCATCTACTTGATTTTCATCTATTTCCTCCGTTCTCTTAGTTGATCAACAGCTCTGGCTTTAACCCCTTCACCCCCAAGGGTGGTTTGCACGTTAATGACCAGGCCAATTTTCACAATTCTGACCACTGTCCCTTTATGAGGTTATAACTCTGGAACGCCTCAACGGATCCCGGTGATTCTGACATTGTTTTCTCGTGACATATTGTACTTTATGATAGTGGTAAAATTTATTTGATATTGCCTGCGTTTATTTGTGAAAAAAATGGAAATTTGGCGAAAATTTTGAACATTTTGCAATTTTTCAAATTTGAATTTTTATGCAATTAAATCACAGAGATATGTCACACAAAATACTTAATAAGTAACATTTCCCACATGTCTACTTTACATCAGCACAATTTTGGAACCAAAACTTTTTTTTGTTAGGGAGTTATAAGGGTTAAAAGTTGACCAGAAATTTCTCATTTTTACAAAACCATTTTTTTTTTTAGGGACCACATCTCATTTGAAGTCATTTTGAGGGGTCTATATGATAGAAAATAACCAAGTGTGACACCATTCCAAAAACTGCACCCCTCAAGGTTCTCAAAACCACATTCAAGAAGTTTATTAACCCTTCTGGTGTTTCACAGGAATTTTTGGAATGTTTAAATAAAAATGAACATTTAACTTTTTTTCACAAAAAATTTACTTCAGCTCCAATTTGTTTTATTTTTACCAAGGGTAACAGGAGAAAATAGACCCCAAACTTTGTTGTACAATTTGTCCTGAGTACGCCGATACCCCATATGTGGGGGTAAACCACTGTTTGGGCGCATGGCAGAGCTCGGAAGGGAAGGAGCGCCATTTGACTTTTCAATGCAAAATTGACTGGAATTGAGATGGGACACCATGTTGCGTTTGGAGAGCCCCTGATGTGCCTAAACATTGAAACCCCCCACAAGTGACACCATTTTGGAAAGTAGACCCCCTAAGGAACTTATCTAGATGTGTGGTGAGCACTTTGACCCATTAAGTGATTCACACAAGTTTATAATGCAGAGCCGTAAAAATAAAAAATCATATTTTTTCACAAAAATGATCTTTTCGCCCCCATTTTTTTATTTTCCCAAGGGTAAGAGAAGAAATTGGACCCCAAAAGTTGTTGTCCAATTTGTCTTGAGTACACTGATACCCCATATGTGGGGGTAAACCACTGTTTGGGCACATTTTTTTATGTTTTGGCGCTTTTATACGATAAAAACTATTTTATAGAAAAAATAATTATTTTTGCATCGCTTTATTCTGAGGACTTTTTGCTTTGATGATGCTGTATTGCAACTCGTTTTTTGTGGGACAAGATGACGTTTTCAGCGGTACCATGGTTATTTATATCTGTCTTTTTGATCGCGTGTTATTCCACTTTTTGCTTGGCGGTATAATAAAGCGTTGTTTTTTGCCTCGTTTTTTTTTTTTGCGGTGTTCACTGAAGGGGTTAACTAGTGGGACAGTTCTATAGGTCGGGTCGTTACGGACGCGGCGATACTAAATATGTGTACTTTTATTGTTTTTTTTAGATAAAGAAATGTATTTATAGGAACAATATTTTTTTTTTTTTTTTTTTTTTACACATGTCTATATATATTTTTTTTTACACTATAACATTGCCTCAGGGGGGGGGGCATCATGTTATAGTGTAAGATCGCCGATCTGACACTTTGCTGTGCACTGTCGACGATCTGACGTGCACAGATCCAGGCTTCCCGGCGCCTGCTCTGAGCAGGCGCAGTGAAGCCACCTCCCTGCAGGACCCGGATGCCGCGGCCATTTTGGATCAGGGCCTGCTGCAGGGAGGAGGAGGTAAGCGACCCTCGGAACAACGCAATCACATCGCGTTGCTCCGGGGGTCTCAGGGAAGCACGCAGGGAGCCCCCTCCCTGCGCGATGCTACCCTATACCGCCGGAACACTGCGATCATGTTTGATCGCAGTGTGCCGAGGATTAATGTGCCAGGGGCGGTCCGTGACCGCTCCTGGCACATAGTGCTGGATGTCAGCTGCGATAGTCAGCTGACACCCGGCCGCGATCGGCCGCGCTCCCCCCGTGAGCGCGGCCGATCGCATATGACGTACTATCCCGTCGGTGGTCATACGGGCCCACCCCACCTCGACGGGATGGTACGTCCAATGTCAGAAAGGGGTTAACAAGAGCCAGAAAATGGCAAAGATGGATGTAGAACAAAGATGTGCTGAACTGTTTGACCATGGCGAGTGTGCACCAAGCGTCTGTAGTTAGTTTGAACAGTCATTCAGTCTTGACAGAGTCCCTTTAAAATCATTGCAGATATTTGGCTGTGTTCTTCAAAATTAAAATTAGTATAAGAAGCTGGACAAGTGGCATTGTAGCCATGATTACCGTTTTTTAAAAAAACGAGGTCTGATTTCGTAAAGTCTGGGAAACGGCTAATATTACATGATTTATAAAATTATTTGATGCCATTAAAATTAATTGGAGACAAATGCTATTTGCTATGACTAAGGCTACATTCTCACAATGAGCTTTTGGTGAGTTTCTGATATTGTAGATTTTCTGTACCTATTAAGTAAATTAGGTTATTTACATTTTTTTTCCATTGCATTTTTTAGTGCGTTTTTCTCGTTCTTTTGATCCTTCGGTTTTTGTGTCTTTCTGGTAAGTCATGCTTTAAATAAAGCTGCTTTATTTTTATGCTTCCTGGCATTTGGCTTTAATAAAGCGTTACTGACAAAGTCGTGTGCGGATTACATGCGCTTAAAACGCACCCGAAAAGAATGAGTTTTTTTACCTGCAAATTTTCCGCATTTAATTCCAGTCTATAGAAAAAATCTGCACATAAAACTCAGCGTACCCTGAAGAGGAATTGAGATGTTGTAGATTTGAAACATGCACCGCAGGTAAGTATACGCTGAATAAAATAGCACAGTGGGCATGAGATTTCTATAAATCCCATCCACTTTTCCTGAACCGCAGTGAAAATTCACCGCGTCAAAAACTCATCGTGAGCACGCACCCTAATGCCGCATTTATAAATCCTTGTCTCATGGTCCATGCCCATAACGACCTAAAAAGCGCAGAAAGAACAACATGAAATACCATTATGCAGGATAAATCATTTGTTTTTAAACCATCTGACGAGGGTGGTTATGTGCATGAAATTAACTCACAAATGTCTAAGTATGAAAAATAGCAAAGTAACCCGAAGTCTCTTATATCCCCAAAATTGATTAACTTGGCTAAGAAATACAGAAAAATAAATGTCATTGATTCGAAGTTAAACTCCTTTTTAATTAATAGAAAAATATTAAGATTTGAGAGTCCTCAGTGGTTGATACCTTTTTATGGCTAACTGAAAAGATGGTAAGAAATTGCAAGCTTTCGAGGCTACTCCGGTCTCTTCATCAGGTGTACCTTACTTACCTTCTAGCAATCCTGCAAGCAGCTCTCACTGAATGTTGCTTGGTCTTCCAGACCTTATCTTGACCTCCACTCTTCCTGCCATTTTTTAATTACAATTTGAACTGAGGAAAGTGCAACTTGAAATCGCTTTGCTATCTTCTTATAGCCTTCTCCTGCTTTGTGGGCCTTCCCCATTTTCATTTTCAGTATACTAGGCAGCTGCTTAGAAGAACCCATGGCTGCTGTTATTTGGCACAAGGTTAGAGGAGGCTGGGTTTTTATAAAGCTGGAAAATTTTCATCATCTAGCAATGATAGTGAACAAGTCATGATAACCCTAACAGGCTAATTAACCCCTTTCTGCCAGCTGACGGAATAGTACGTCAGCTGGCAGATCCCCTGCTTTGAGGTGGGCTCCGGCGGTGAGCCCACCTCAAAGCCGCGACATGTCAGCTGTTTTGTACAGCTCACATGTGCGCGCAATGAGCGCGAGCGGAATCGTGATCCGCCCGTGCCCATTAACTAGTTAAATGCCGCCGTCAAGCGCTGACAGCGGCATTTAACTAGCGCTCCCGGCCGTGCGGCCGGAGGTGCTTGCACCGCTGACCCCCGTCACATGATCGGGGGTCAGCGGTGCATTGCCATAACAACCAGAGGTCTCCTTGAGACCTCTATGGTTGTTGATGGCCGATTGCTTTGAGCGCCACCCTGTGGTCGGCGTTCACAGCACCCCAGCATTTCTGCTATATAGAGGTGATCTGTGTTTCACCTCTATGTAGCAGAGGTGATCGTGTAGTGCATGCTTCTAGCCTCCTATGAAGGCTATTGAAGCATGCCAAAATAAAAATAAAAAAAAGTGTTTACAAATATAAAAAAAATAAAAAATATATAAAAGTTCAAATCACCCCCCTTTCGCCCCAATCAAAATAAAACAATAAAAAAATCAAACATACACATATTTGGTATCGCCGCGTTCAGAATCGCCCAATCTATAAACAAAAACAAAGGATTAACCTGACCGCTAAATGGCGTAGCGAGAAAAAAAATCAAAACGCCAAAGTTACGTTTTTTTGGTCGCCACGACATTGCATTAAAATGCAATAACGAGCGATCAAAAGAACGTATCTACACCAAAATGGTATCATTAAAAACGCCAGCTTGGCTCGCAAAAAAATAATCCCTCACCTGACTCCAGATCACGAAAATTGGAGACGCTACGTGTATCGGAAAATCACGCAATTTGTTTTTTTTTTTTTTAGCAAACTTTGGAATTTTTTCTCACCACTTAGATAAAAAATAACCTAGTCATGTTAGGTGTCTATGAACTCGTAATGACCTGGAGAATCATAATGGCAGGTTAGTTTTAGCATTTAGTGAACCTAGCAAAAAAGCCAAACAAAAAACAAGTGTGAGATTGCACTTTTTTTGCAATTTCATCACACTTGGAATTTTTTTCCTGTTTTCTGTTACAGGGCATGGTAAAACCAATGGTATCTTCCAAAAGTACATCGCGTCCCGCAAAAAATAAGCCCTCACATTGCCATATTGAAGGAAAAATAAAAAAGTTATGGTTCTGGGAATGAGGGGAGCGAAAAACGAAAAAACGGTAAAAGCTCCGAGGGTGAAGGGGTGAAGGTCTGAAACTTGGTTAAAGTTATCTGAGCACACAAATCTCAAAGGGTGCCCAAACTTTTGCATAGGCCCATTTTTCTATTTTTAAAATGTAAAAGATGAAAATATTTAGTTTTTTTTTGCCTAAAATACAAAGGAAATGTCATATGTAAATTTAGCCCCTTGAGAGACCATTAAATCTTTAATTTACAATAACAGTGATTTTGACCAAACTTTTACTTGTCACTGTATGAAGCCGGCATGCTCGGGTCTGGAGATGCACCAGCCAGTCCATGCATTGTGGTCCAATTTATACGGTCGCCTGTGTCCTTGTACAGCAGCATTCATTTCCACAGCACTTCATCATCACTGTCCCCATTGAGACTGACAATCCAAATTCTATATCAGTATGTCTTTGGAGTGTGGTAGATAACCAAAACACCTGGAGAAAAATCTACATCAACATAAAAACTCCTTACAGAAGTTGCCCTTGGCCAAATTTGAACCCAGGACCCCAACGCTGCAAAGCAACAGTGCTGCTAACCACTGAGCTGCCATGTTGCCCAAAATTCACATTTACAGCCAATGTCCCTTTTTTTTCCTTTGATATGACCTTGATTTATCTTTTATTAAGATCCTGTTTTAATTGATGATCATGAGTGGATATTTAGTGACTTCCTGACTGCAGAGGAGAAGGATCCTCTCTTGTGCAAAAAGAATCCTACTTTTGTGACACAGATGCCTCTTTGTTAGGAAAGTTTACACGTCATTAACTTCTAGTTCTAACCTTTCTAATTAAGCCAAAAGCAGCATTTATGTCCCAAAGGTTTGTAATTGATTTTTTTTTATCTTATTTTGTATAATGTAGCTACATTATTCTACTTTAACTCTACAATATGACCATATGGAACTGTATTAAGAATAAAAAAAGAAAAATTAATATGTAAAAAATCCAGAGTATAATGAAACCTTGAGGATTGCTGATCGCTACTTCAGATGTTCTGCTGAAAAAGTTTCAATTACTCCTTTCTAATTTTTACCAATTGCTAACTCAAATACTGAAAAATTAGAAACGTTTTTGCTTTTTTTGGTTTATTAGCTTTTATTTTTGCTATCATGAGGTCAGTGTAGCTTAATTTTTCTCCTTATTGTATTGTACTAATTAATAGCAGAGACGTTGCAAGATTTAAATAATTTGGCCTTAATAATGGCACATTTATGGAAAAGTATTAACATTTATTCATTGGACACAGTGTGAGCCTCGGAGTGCTACTATGATGAAAACCAGACAGACTGTGAAATAAGACTAAAACAGATCAATGTAGGAGCCGACGTGTGAGTCTCACAAGAGCAGACGACTTGCAGAACGAGCCAGGGAAGCCAAGGAAGTGATTCCAGCCTCCTAAAATGATGAGTAATCTGCTCCCACAAACACATATTTTTTATTTTAGTGCTGATGTATTAGACAGCGCTGCTCATCCTGGAAACAAACACCGACTGAAAATTAATGATGAGTTTCTGCGTTCTTAGAGAAGGACTTGAAAAGAACCAAGTGTATAAAATACTGTAAATCTGTTAAAAGTTATAAAACTATTACAAATAAAATACTTGTAGGGACTTCACCTTATTTGATCCCAACAGTGAACGAGTCGCAGAATTATCGGCAATTTACTTTAAAGAAAATAGAATATTTATGACTGAGGCTTTCAAAGTCAAGTCTCTAAAAAAGAAAAGGAAAAGTCAATGTATTTATACTGCATTAGTCCATATAGTAACTGAATCTCAAAACATTGAAATTCTGGGACCACTTAGTAAGGGGGCATGTTGAGCACAATCCCACCCTCAAAAAAACAAACAAAAACATTCAGCTGTGTCAAGCAGGGTCATGGCACATAGGAACAGTCACAGAGGGATATATCTCTCAACTTTTAAAGTCCTAGAAAGGGACATATTCTGCAGCACACAGAAGAAACAGTGCCCCTAATCCTTAGTTCTCCCACCCACTACTATATCCCTTTCATGGTGCCCGGGCATTAGGATCCCATAACGATGCCTACACGCACGCACGCACATACACACAATATGATGCCCACACAGTGAATTTCCACAAATTATTTGCCCCCATATGCACAGTATGATACCCTCACACTGCACCCCAAAAGTATTATGCCCCCATAACACCCGTAATATAGTATAACACACCTACAGTCTCCCTCAATATATGATTCCCACACAATAACCCCAAAACAGTATGATACCCCACACAGTCACCTTACACATTTTGAGGCTCCACAGTGACTTCCAATATAGGACTGCCTGAAAAAAGTAAAAAAAACCTGCTCACCTGGCCTTGTTCCCTCAATCAGCTGCTTTGCTATATGCTGTGCACTTGTTCCACCGAGACTGTGACGCGCAAGCTGTGAGGTGAAGCTGTGGGCTCCCTGCTCGATCATCGTATTCTCAAGGATGCAATCTTGACTTGTTCTGACAGACAATATTTTTTACAGACACATTAGAAAACCATAATAAATCATTATGATTATAAGTGATACATGTCTACAGCCTATAATTCTGATATGAAGACTTTAGCTGCATTCATCGTAAACTGTAAAATTATGATAAATAAATACAATCCGAAGTGCCGGCATCCCTGCACTGTTCCTACCACCCCCCGGGAGAGACACCGATTTACTCACCTTTCCCGCTCTTCCTCCTGCACATGGCTCGCACATCCCCAAGCACTGTGCTTATTAGAGTTAGGACTATCCCAGTTAGGGTCACAATGAAGTGTTGGGATAGTTTTTGCATTTTTGTGATAAAAAACATGTTAAGTACTTACCCTATATTATTTTCATGCACTATTGCTGTTTATTTACCATATTTTTCACTTTATAAGACGCACCTGATTATAAGACGCACCTAGATTTTAGAGGAGGAAAATAAGGAAAAAATATTTTGAGCCAAATAGTGTGCAAAAAACTTGCGGATGATGCACTGTTATGGGGGATCTGTGGTGATGCACCGTTATGGGGGATCTGTGGTGATGCACTATTATGGGGATCTGCAGGGTACACACATATGGGAGGATCTGTGGAGGACACACTGTTATGGGTGATCTGTGGTGATGCACTGTTATGGGGGATCTGTGGTGACGCACTGTTATGGGGGATCTGTGGTTGCACACTGTTATGGGGCATCTGCAGAGGACACTCTATACGTTGTGCAGGGACAGATATCTGATTGGTGGAGTCAACTCAGCAACAGTTCCCTCCACTAATCAATATCTATCCCTGCAGAGGAGGAGGAGAATCATGCTTCTTTCCCTCCTCTGCTTTAGGGCTCCGTGTGCAGCGGAGCCCAGTATTCACCCTGCTGCCAGCTAGTATTTGCCAAGAGCTACTGCAGTGCATGCGCAGATCGAGAGCTCAGTGACCAAGAGCTCCATCTGCGCATGCGCTGGTTCGGCAGCCATTTTCTTGAAGTCCTGTGCAGTAGGCACAGGCGCTTATTCCGGAAACTCCGGATACCAGAAGTGCAATGGTGCTGCCCTGCACTGTGCTGCCCGAACACCAGAGAAAACCGCACCACCACCCCCAGCTCCAGGCCCGCTGCACTGCCCCACCGGTGACCCTGCCTTCTGCCAGCCTGCCTGCTCCGCAGCCACCGCCAGCACCACAACCGCCGCCAGCACCACAGTAAGAGATTCTTCACTTTTTCCCTATTTTTTTTTTCACTATTCCGATTGTAAGTCGCACCCCCATTTCCCCCCCCCACCCCAATTTGGGGAAAAAAAAGTGCGTCTTACAAAAGCGGAAAATACGGTATTTCATTTCCTCACTATTGCCAGTATAAAACATTTAGCAATGAGAACTGCATGTTAGAGCTGAAAGAAGGATGATAATGTGGTGTTCTTTGTTAGTACTGCACGATTTTACATTCCGACAATTGTGCTTATACATCAGTAGCCATCAGGAGGTAAAACTAAGTTTATTTTTAGCAGATTTGAAACTTTTTTGTTGCACTTTTAGGGCTGATTCAGATGACAGTGATTTTTTTTTTTTATCAGCGTTTCAATTCTAAACCCAGGAGCGGAACATACCGAGAAAAAATATAATTGAAAGACTGACACCTGTTCTGTGGTTTGGAGACACTCCTGGTTTTGGCATACAAATACTGATGGAAAATCACTGACATTTGAATGAGACCTTAGAATGCATTTATGTAAATAGCACAAGTATAAAAGTGCAATTTTATGGATAGAAGATACACGCGAGATAATTGCACGTTCCACTTTATCACTGATCAGATGATTTCTTCCTATAACTGCAGAATAGCCGAGAACCCGTCTGGACTCCCAAAGGCTTCTTTGATAAAATAATCAAAGTCAGGAAGTCCATGAAATATATGAAGAAGGGATTTCTAAAATTTTAACATGTTTGAACTATCTTATAATCTTTACTGTCCTTAGGGATATTAACCACGATTTGTAAAGGGACGGTAGACCAGGGGAAAAAAAATGAAAAAATAAAGAAAAAATACGTCAAAGAAAATCTTGCGGAAATCTGGCAAACAAACAGTAATCCTTCACCTTTATTTTTTCTTCATGTTGTGACCCGACACTTAGGGGGGCGAAGCTTAGCAACTTATCATTGCTTGGTCTCCACAGAATACTAAACAGCTGGGAAAAATTCTAGCCGCTGCAGATGCAAAGCATACACCACAATTAATACAAAGCAATTGGTTTCATGAAATATTTTTTTTGTGGGAGGGTAATTGTAATTTTAGTTAAGTCCTAGGAGTTTTTCAGTCTGCCAGGACCTTGTGGCAATTCAGGATTGTCATGGAAAGGAAGATGATGGCTGGGACACAGTGCTGGCACCTGGAGGGTGATGGTAAGGTATAGAAAGTCGCCAACCGGGCTGCAGGACAAGCACTTTATTGTTCTCTAAACTAAATGCATATGTGTAGCCAACATTGTGCTCAGATTCACAGATGAACTTTCTAACTAACTACCAAAATAATTGGTTTATTTATTTGAAAAAGACGCTAGCTCAGCGTTTGAAACGCATTGTGGAAATAAAAACTCATCTTGGTCCAAAAGATGCTTTATTACAGCAGTGCAGCCTGATATCATGTTATCATCCAAACTGGTCAGATCACCCATACGGGAAGCCCTTGTACTACTCAGTGCTGATTTTCCGGTTCTTCATTGCTAAGTTAGCTCTGCTTCATCACTTTTCCTACTCTAGTAAAGCAGTTGTGACTCAAACGTTGCTGCTTCCTCTTACTGCTCTGCTGCATCGGTTCTGACTCTGCTGTTCCAGTTGTCATACTTCCAGCTCTGCTTCATCTGCGACTATGCTTCTTACTTATCTGCCTTTCCACCAACACCACCTATCTATGCAGCATAATAAGTGCCAAGGGCAGCACCAAGGGCTTCAAGGATTCACTTCACAGGTGAGACACATCATAAGACTTTACAATAAGGGAATGTGCATGGAGCCTTTTTTCTGTGAGTTTTGGCTCAGTTTCTGCTCTAAAAACAAAAGTTTTTGAGGAGTTCTGAGATTTTCCATGCAGTTTCTGCTCCCAAAAACTCCTCAAAAAACTCTGTGTGCACATATCCTTACAAATGTATTGGAAATGATGACTAACATGAAAGGATTACAGATTCTACTCTAAATTGATGACCCCTTTAAATAGGAAAAAAAGCACAAAAGAGGCCTAAAAATCCTCCAAAAATTCAAGAATTAATACAGCACAAAGGGTCTGCAGCACAAAGGGTCTGCAGCACTTACCTGTTCAGTTACCCTTTTAAATAGGCCCCACCAGCTCACTAGTCCAAAATAGTAATCCTCTTCTAATTCTGTTTATAAATTTACAGGAGGAATAACAAATGAATGCTATAACGTCAAGATCTAAGAAAAATGCTCCAACATTACTATTTCTTGTTTAAAAGTTGATGTTTGGCAAATTTACACATCATATTTGCAACTTTACAGCAATCTTTTAGGTAGTAGTCCTGCCATAGTGTGTGCATTGGTGGATATATGCATTGATTAGACATAGCAGAATGGCAGATGAGTCTTTAAAGGGAACCTGTCACTTAATTCATTCTGTCCAAACTATGGGTAGCATGAATCAGAGCCTGGATGCACAACTGCCGAAGGGTACAGTATGTTTTTCTCTTAAGGAGAATTTATCAGCTGACTTTTGCCACATAATCTGAGAGCAGAATCATGTAGAGACAGAGATCCTGATTCTAACAATGTATCACTTGCCAGGCTGATTAGTGTAGTTTTGATAAACTCACTGTTTTATCAGCAGGAGATTATCACTAGAGAACTAGTAAACCTGCTGCTAGGTAGTCAAGCATATTCCTGAGCTCTGTAATAACCCCGCCCCCACTACTGATTGGCTGCTTTCTGTGTGCACTGTACAGAGGCAGAAAGTAGCCAATCAGTGGTGTGGGCGGAGTTATACAGTGCTCAGCACTCAGAGAACTGCTAGACCTGCAAAGGATAAAAAAGTAATTTTAATCAAAATGACAGCAAGCAGCTCAGTAAGTAATACATTGCTGGAATCAGGGTCTCTGCCTCTACATTATACTGCTGTCAGATGGGATAGTAAAAACCTGGTGATAGATTCCCTTTAAACGCTCCAGCATTCCAGTGAAAACATAGTTTGAAATAGCTTATTCCAGTTAATTGACAGGTCTGTCCTTGAGTACAAATATGGGAGAAACCTGTTGGTCAATTGGATTGGAGCAAATAAAACTCAGTTGGGGGCTGCATTGGACTAGTCAGGTCCATTCCAGTGGTCCAGATTTTTAGACTGTTTTCTCTGAAATGCAATAATGGAACCAGACTCTGATTCATTCTGCTCATGGTTTGGGCAGCATTAATCGAGTGACAGGTTCCCTAACAATCACTAACATTTAGCTGGTTTTATACAGTTCTATTTGCAGAAGCATAACGCATTCACATTGCCTCGATGGCAGCTTGTGTCGCTGCTAAATATTTCATCTGAAAGTTTTCCTGACCTCTGATGTGTCATGCTGTACAATGATGTAATGCAAATCCTAGATGGTTTAAAAAGAAATGTTCTCTAATAAGAAGTGAACTTGAGACTTCTGTATTTTTTTCCTTCTGCGTTTTGCAGGGAGGCACTAGAGTATAAATGCAGCTTTCCCAGATAAAACTTGTAAGCATGTGAAAAATCAATTAGGCTTAGTAACTAATCTATTAGTGGGCTGGAATGTTATTTTTAAAACCAGAGAAGGTCATCGTCCAAAACAAAAGAGCCGTACAAGGATATTCTCTAGAGTATTTTAAATCTTCTTACCTATTGGCTAAGATTATGGCAAATAATTGCAGTTAATAACTACGTAGGTCTAAATACCGACAGCTAGCTGCAATCCCAATCTAAAAACTAAGTGTGACTTTAGTAATTTAAAAAGCCATAACAAATATCAAGTTTTCGAGACTGCTACATTTTCAAGGGTTGTTTAAGAGCATAGACTTAACCTTAGTGACACCGCCAATTTTGAACTTAAAGGGAACCTGTCACCCCCAAAATCGAAGGTGAGCTAAGCCCACCGGCATCAGGGGCTTATCTACACCATTCTGTAATGCTGTAGATAAGCCCCCAATGTATCCTGAAAGATGAGAAAAAGAGGTTAGATTATACTCACCCAGGGGCGGTCCCGCTGCGGTCCGGGTACGATGGGCGTCGCGGTCCGGCCCGAGGCCTCCAATCTTCTTACGATGACGTCCTCTTCTTGTCTTCACGCTGCGGCTCCAGCGCAGGCGTACTTTGTCTGTCCTGTTGAGGGCAGAGCAAAGTACTACAGTGCGCAGGCGCCGGGCCTCTGATCTTTCCCAGCGCCTGTGCACTGCAGTACTTTGCTCTGCCCTCAACAGGCAGACAAAGTATGCCTGTGCTGGAGCCGCAGCGTGAAGACCAGAAGATGGGAGGCCCCGGACCGGACCACGACACCCATCGGACCAGACCGCAGCGGGACCGCCCCTGGGTGAGTATAATCTTACCTGTTTTTCTCATCTTTCAGGATACATCAGGGGCTTATCCACAGCATTCCAGAATGCTGTAGATAAGCCCCTGATGTCGGTGGCCTTCGCTCACCTTCGATTTTGGGGGTGACAGGTTCCCTTTAAGGTCAAAATTGGCGGTGTCACCAAGGTTAAGTCTATGCTCTTAAACAACCCCTTAAACAACTCCTGAAAATGACCAGGCCAATTTTTACAATTCTGACCACTGTCACTTTATGAGGTTATAACTCTGGAACGCCTTAACGGATCCCACAAATTCTGAGTTTTTCGTGACATATTGTACTTCATGTTAGTGGTAAAATTTCTTTGATTTGACTTGTGTTTGTTTATTTATGAAAAAAACAAATTTGGCAAAAATTTTGCAATTTTCAAACTTTTAATTTTTGTGAGTCATGTCACACAAAATGGTTCAGAAATAATATTTCCCACATGTCATATTTACAT
This sequence comes from Ranitomeya variabilis, assembly GCF_051348905.1. Classification (NCBI taxonomy): domain Eukaryota; kingdom Metazoa; phylum Chordata; class Amphibia; order Anura; family Dendrobatidae; genus Ranitomeya; species Ranitomeya variabilis. Next base: position 193,556,985 of record NC_135238.1, read on the forward strand.
CTGCACAATTTTGGAAGCATAATTTTTTTGTTAAGAAGTTGTAAGAGTTAAAAGTTGGCGAACGATTTCTCATTTTTCCAATAAAATTTACCAAACAATTTTTTTTAGGGACCACATAATATTTGAAGTGACTTTAAGGGGTCAATATAACAGAAAGTACCCAAAAGTGACACCATGCTAAAATCTGAACCCCTTAAGGTGCTCAAAACCACATTCAAGAAGTTTATTAACCCTTCAGGTGCTTCACCAAAACTAAAGCAATGTGGAAGGAAAAAATTAACATTTAACTTTTTTTCACAAAAAAATTTACTTTAGATCCAAACTTTTTTATTTTCACAGGAAAAAATGAGCCACAAAATTAGTTGTGCAATTTCTCCTGAGTACACGGATACCCCATATGGGGGGGAAATTTGGGCGCACGGCAGAGCTTGGAAGGGAGGGAGCATCGCTTGACTTTTTGAATGCAAAATTTGCTGGAATCGATGGTGGGCACTATGTTTGGAGACCCCTGATGTGCCTAAACAGTGGAAGCCCCACACAAGTGACCCCATTTTGGAAACCATACCCCCTCAAGGATTTTATAATGGAGTATAGTGAGCAATATGAACATACAGGTACGACACAGAATTTGATAACATTAGGTCGTCATATTGAATATGTCATCATTAGTGTTGAGTGCCCGCTACTCCAGTTTGGATCAGGTGCTCGGGTATGCACCAAATATCGCAGGGTGCTTGAGTGACATTCTTGAGTCTCCGCCCTGCATGTTTCGTGGCTGTTAGATACCCCCCAAAATGCAGGGATCTGCGATACTCGGAGCATATCCGAGTACCCGATGCAAGGGGGAGTTCTTGCAGCCCATGCTTCCTGATGTCAACTTGTTTGACTATCCCAGCCTGCACTGGATTCTCAAGTAAAGCCTCAAAAAAGAGGAAGTAGTAAAAAAAAAAAAGCAGTTACATTAGGGACTTTTTAAACAAAATATATTAGAAAAGATTTTGGATTATATATTACATTAAACAGATAGTCACTTAGAATTAAAATAATTAATAGTTTGGGACCTCCTCTTTAAATGGTCTCTAAAGCATGCCGATGATTATAATCACCTTCCTAATTAGTGATGAAAAAATAAGAACTCTGGCTGTAATACCTCCTCACGTTTGCAATCATATTATAGCAACCAGACATAGACCCCCCACCTGTACCAATATTGGGTTTTATGGCACGCTGTGCTGTCCCCCTATCACATATCCCAGGGAGGATACCTTTATCATCCCCGCCGCTCACACAAATATGCCATGAAGCGGGGTTGTGTGTTTGCTCAGTTCTTTTCTGAAGGGGATTTATCTATATCCCACTTCCCAGTTCCAGTTTGGAACTTGCAGCTCTCTGGCGCCACCCTTATCCTCAGGTCAGACAGGGTACTGCACCTAGGATAATTAGTCGCCAGAAAGGCTGCCTTACTATGTCCTGGCTAATGGGCACGCTGCTGCGAGGGCGATATAACTACTCCCACTCAGTCGGGAAACATAGTTATCAATGCCGTCTGTCGCTACAAAGTCTCCCAAACGCACAGGACAAATCTTCTGCCACCAGCTCTGATTTCTTAATAACGGGTCCGGAGCCCACCCAAATTAGTAGTGTAATTCACTTGAGAGGACATGACAGTACGTTATAGAGCAAGGAGAAACAAAGCTAGTAATTTTATATATTTTACTCCAAAAAGGTAGGCAGTGTTTACAAAAGTATGAAAAGATATTATAAAAGTAGACAAGTATCGCATGTACAAACAATTACAAATAAAAAAAAGGATTAAAGTTGAAAAGAAACACTTACAGTACTCTCATATCATTTCAGATCATGGGAAACCTTGTGGCTCGGGGGAAGGGCGAACATATATCCCAGTGCATGACAGACTCTCAGCTAGACCCGGGACAAAAGGCTAGTAAAGTCTGATGGCTCACTCACTTATCTCCATGCCCAAAACCAAGGCACTCCCCCTGTGGTGACCTCAAACAGAGGCAGAATACTCCCCTTTCTTAGAGTTATCACAAGCCATTTCTATACATAACTCACTGTTTGAACCTTGTAGAATAACAACACAATGATCATGATGCTCACCACATCATGGGGGTTCCTTTAAGTATAAACATAAAGTAGATATATGACCCGCATACGGAGAAATCCGTTCCTTGCATTTCGTTGGGTTTAGATCCTAGCGATTTCTGTGAGTTATAGATCTCTCGGTGGACATCCGGAATATGTAACCTTTATATCTATATCCCTGATTGGTGCCATTATACATAACTTTTCAAGAACAAACGAGTCCCATGCGGTTGGAAAGTTGCTGTACCAGTTATAGCTGGTATCAGGTGGGAGGGGGGATGAGGCGTTTAGACAGAAGACTGGCTTTCCCAGCTCAAAGCCATAAAAATTCCTCAGTGAATGTTGCTGGCACACCGGTCTCACATTACAGCTATATAGCAGGGGGGAGGGAGGAAGAGTGGCTTAGAATTCCAGCCTGTGCTGGCAGGCAGAGGAAACTGCAGCTGAGAGCTCTGTATGTGTAATTGAAGTAATAAAAACTTCTTCCTATTTCCTGACACCCCCACAAAGATCAGATGATCAGCTGGTCCCACCGCAAGTTCAAACAACTTTCATCTAATGTGTATGGGGGCTTCTGACCCACTCCCACCCGGTCATATTCAAATAAGCATTGAAAGCTATTATATATGATACTGAAGCTGGATCAGGATCAAGAAAAATTGTTTTAGCTGCCTCTTAACTTCATAAGCAAAAAAGTGGTTAATGATCCTTTTCTACTAGCAAAAAAAAATGTTCTCTGCTGTTACTAGCATACTATATAGATGTTTAAACCCAATAGAGTTTTTGTTAATTTAAAGTATTCTATTCACCTTAATCATATTCTCTTTCTTTTATAAGCCCATCTTGGAGAGGCTTCGCTAAAGTCAGGAAGCAATTTCCTCATTACCTCCCAAGTCAGAGTCTAAGGCTGCCGTCACACTAGCAGTATTTAGTCAGTATTTTACATCCGTATTTGTAAGCCAAAACCAGGAGTGGGTGATAAATGCAGAAGTGGAGCATATGTTTCTATTATACTTTTCCTCTAATTGTTCCACTCCTGGTTTTGGCTTACAAATACTGATGTAAAATACTGCTAGTGTGATGGCAGCCTTAGAGTTATTACCGTATATACTCGAGTATAAGCCGACCCGAGTATAAGCCGACCCCCCTAATTTTGCCACAAAAAACTGGGAAAACTTATTGACTCGAGTATAAGCCTAGGGTGGAAAATGCAGCAGGTACCGGTGAATTTCAAAATTAAAAATAGATACTCCATACCATTCATTATGGCCCCATAGATGCTCCACATAAAGCTGTGCCATATATACAATGCTCTGCACCATTGCCCCATAGATACTCCACATAAAGCTGTGCCATATATACAATGCTCTGCACCGTTGCCCCATAGCTGTGCCATATATATAATGCTCTGCACCGTTGCCCCATAGCTGTGCCATATAGTGCTCTGCACCGTTGCCCCATAGCTGTGCCATATATATAATGCTCTGCACCGTTGCCCCATAGCTGTGCCATATAGTGCTCTGCACCATTGCCCCATAGCTGTGCCATATAGTGCTCTGCACCGTTGCCCCATAGCTGTGCCATATAGTGCTCTGCACCATTGTCCCATAGCTGTGCCATATAGTGCTCTGCACCGTTGCCCCATAGCTGTGCCATATAGTGCTCTGCACCATTGTCCCATAGCTGTGCCATATAGTGCTCTGCACCGTTGCCCCATAGCTGTGCCATATAGTGCTCTGCACCATTGCCCCATAGCTGTGCCATATAGTGCTCTGCACCGTTGCCCCATAGCTGTGCCATATAGTGCTCTGCACCATTATTGCCCCATAGTTGTGCCATATAGTGCTCTGCACCGTTGCCCCATAGCTGTGCCATATAGTGCTCTGCACCATTGTCCCATAGCTGTGCCATATAGTGCTCTGCACCGTTGCCCCATAGCTGTGCCATATAGTGCTCTGCACCATTGCCCCATAGCTGTGCCATATAGTGCTCTGCACCGTTGCCCCATAGCTGTGCCATATAGTGCTCTGCACCATTATTGCCCCATAGCTGTGCCATATAGTGCTCTGCACCATTGCCCCATAGCTGTGCCATATAGTGCTCTGCACCATTGCCCCATAGCTGTGCCATATAGTGCTCTGCACCATTGCCCCATAGCTGTGCCATATAGTGCTCTGCACCGTTGCCCCATAGCTGTGCCATATAGTGCTCTGCACCGTTGCCCCATAGCTGTGCCATATAGTGCTCTGCACCATTATTGCCCCATAGCTGTGCCATATAGTGCTCTGCACCATTGCCCCATAGCTGTGCCATATAGTGCTCTGCACCATTATTGCCCCATAGCTGTGCCATATAGTGCTCTGCACCATTGCCCCATAGCTGTGCCATATAGTGCTCTGCACCATTGCCCCATAGCTGTGCCATATAGTGCTCTGCACCGTTGCCCCATAGCTGTGCCATATAGTGCTCTGCACCGTCCATTATTGCCCCATAGCTGCTGCTGCTGCATTAAAAAAAAAAAAAAAACACATACTCACCTGTCTTGCTTGCAGCTCCTCGGCGCCATCTTCCCGGCATCTCTCCGCACTGACTGATCAGGCAGAGGGCGGCGCGCACACTATATGCGTCATCGCGCCCTCTGCCTGAATAGTCAGAGAGGAGAGACGCCGGGAAGATGGCGCGACGCCCGGCGTGTGGAACGAGGACAGGTGAATATGCGATACTTACCTGCTCCCGGCGTCCCGCTCCTTCCCCCGGACAGCTGGTCTTTGGTGCCGCAGCCTCTTCCTCTGTCAGCGGTCACCGGCACCGCTGATTAGAGAAATGAATAGGCGGCTCCGCCCCTATGGGGGGTGGAGCAGCCTATTCATTTCTCTAATGAGCGGTCCCACGTGACCGCTCAGGGGAAGAGGCTGCGGCACCGAAGACAGTGTGACAGACAGGGGGAGCGACAGGAACGCCGGGACTAGGTGAGTATATGACAGTGCTCACCCGCCGACCCCACCACCGATCATGACTCGAGTATAAGCCGAGAGGGGCACTTTCAGCCCAAAAATTTGGGCTGAAAATCTCGGCTTATACTCGAGTATATACGGTAGTTTTCTCCGTCTTCTAATAATGTTAATATCGGTGCTCATTCAGTTGATCTATACATAAATTAATAATCTCAGTGTTACCTATGTGTTTATGATTCCTTTATTTTTTATGTTTTTGCATCTCTAAGTTTGTTTTTTTTGTTTTTCTCATGCTATTTTAATTATTTTTCCTGTCTTTCAAGACAGTATTGGCTACACCCCACACTCTCAAGAACAGCTATAGTGTTTTGTTTCAGATTCCACTATTGATGTACCCTCAGGATTAGGCCGGGATCACACACAGCAAGATACGGCCGAGTCTCGCAGGTTAAAACCAAGCTCTGGCACCGGTACTCCTTGTCCTCACAAGGACAGTCCCCAAGTGTAGACTGCTACGGATTACCCACCATCGACGTAAACAAGTTAATCACCCTACGCGTTTTCTCCCCAATGGAAGGGATTCATCAGGGGAGCTAAATAAAGTAATGCTAGTGGTAAAAGAATATATATATATATATATATATATACTGGGACCCTGCAGTGGCAGGAGACCCTTGTCTCAGGTGTGACCGTTCGTGTCAAGACCCATATACTTAGAGGTGGATGGTTCAGATTGTCACCACATTGGACCTGATTCCCTTTAAATTTATTGTGTACCTCGACACGTACTAGTTATTGAATATCATAATACTTGTGGTGTCATATTCTGGATTGATCCTGTGTGTTTGAAAGCACCAATCAGTTGCTGAATTCAGTGCAGCATTACAGTGCAATATACAGCTCTGGAAAAATTAAGAGACCACTGTAAAATGTTCAGTTTGTCTGATTTTTCTCTTTATAGGTATATTTTTGACTAAAATGTAAATTGCTCTTTTAGTCTATAAACTACTGACAACATGTCTCCGAATTTCCAAGCAATAAATTTTGTATTTTTTTTCTGAAAAGGAGAAGTGGTCAAAATTTTTTTAAAAAACCCAGTGCTTTCAGACCTCAAATAATGCAAAGAAAACAAGTTCATAATCATTTAGAAACAACAATACTAATGTTTTAACTCACAAAGAGTTCAGAAATCAATATTTTGTGGAATAACCATGATTTTTAATCACAGCTTTCATGCGTCTTGCCATGCTTTCCACCAGTCTTTCACACTGCTTCTGGCACAACAATGTAAGCAGTTCTTCTTTGCTTGATAGCTTGTGACTATCCATCATCCTCTTGATTACATTCCAGAGGGTTTCAATGGGATTCAGGTCTGGAGATTGGGCTGCCCATGACAGGGTTTTGATATGGTGGTCTCTTAATTTTTGCCAGAACTGTATGTGGAAGAAGTTTAGAAGACCCTAACATCATGGAGAAAAACTTCCACACCATAAAACAAGCATTCTGCAGATTTTCAGTTCCCCGACTCATCATGTTGGAGAATTGTCATGGATCTTCACGGCGGATTTAAAGCTGTGAATTTTGCTGTGAATTTGCCATAGATTTATGAAAAAAAACCTGGGGAGAAAAAATTGTGCAAATTTAGCATAAAAGTATTGTATTACTTTGCAGTTTACAGTGCATTTAATGACTGATCAATTAACTCCTTCATGCTTCAGGATATAGCAGTTGACTATGTTGAGTTCTGGAAAGAAGTGATTTCAGCACAGTAAAAAATCAATGAGTTCTAATTTTTGCTTTGATATACATTCTCTACTAATCCATTGCATTTGTGACTGTTATGTGCACTCCGTCCTTGATGCTTTTTTTTAACATATACTTTAGTTCTACTTAATCAAGCAGGTATTCTTGTTCACTTTGTGCTTGTTCTGAAATAAAGTAATTTTCTAGATTTGCAAATGGATTCTTTTTTTTTGTTTTTTGCTATAGCCAGAAATAGGAAGCAAAATAATTTTTATGGTGAATGTCACTGACATTTACTAAAAGAATATCTGTAACCAAGGAGTACGTTTTTAATGTGGATATTATATGCGAGAAAATATGAATATATTTAACATATAAAAGGAAATAAAAATACTTTTCTCTCATATTTGAAATATGTTTTCTTAATAAGCTTTAACTAAAGAGAGGTGAATAATGCATATTATAGATATATGGATGTGACTGGGTCTATTCAGTATTGTTGGTAAAGCATATTTTAGTGTCTCCATCATTATTAGCAAATTTTTCCCTGCAAATAGATATTGTTCATAAGTCAAAGTGTATAGCTTGCTATGTTATTGCCATCACCATCAGGCTGCGTTTGCCATGTCCTTGAGGATCAGGTGACTACGTAGGTGTACACTAGTGGGTTGATGCATCCTTGTCATACATAATTTCCGGTGAAGTCTGATCTTAAGCGTCCAAAGGCCACTCACTGAATGGGGGGTACTGTCACGATTCATCATGGGATTCGTGGCAGCTCTGGTTCTGCTGTAATTTAACTGTTACTTTTTCCTTTTGGTCCAGCAAGAGTTAATGTCTGTCTCTTGCTGGCAGTTGCTTTTGGGCTGGTCAGCTGATGTTGGTTGGTAACCACTCGCACCATCCTTTAAATAGTCACATGACCCATCAGCTGATCATCGGTAATAGTTATATTATGCAGACCAGCCTGGAGTGAGGAGCTCTCTTGTGTCGGTGGTGTTGCTCCTGCTGTGGGAGTTCAGGTTCCTGGTGCTGTTTTTTATGCTGCTGTAGAGTTTGGCAGCAGAGCCTGAAACTCTGTATTCTGTCCATTTTTCTTTGTCTGTCCCATGTTTCTCTTCCTCTGTATTTTACCATCTGCAGCAGTGAGGCTAGCGTCCTTGCTGGCCAGTGCACTAGCCAGAGTACATTGCGGAGACAATCAAGGACTAGGCATGTGACGGCAGCAGGGGAGGACCCACATAGGGCATTAGGGGAGTTTAGGGACAGGCACAGGTTGGTGTCAGGAGGCGTCCAATCCCTTCCTCCCTACCTTTAGGGCCTTACTCTTCCCGATTCCATCCTGTCGTATTTCTATGCTGTGTTTTCCGCCAGACTTACACATATCCAAGCATGACAATAGGACATTGAAACAAAACTCTGCAGGACACAGGATGTTAAATTCCTGCAGACCCTTGCCACACCTCCCTATAGCCGAGTGGAGACTCTCCAGAAACAGGGAATTGCAGCAGTGCTGGTGATGCTGCAAGAGGCCGTTCAGCACAATGGCCTAACACTTGGAGGAGCATAGCGGTGAACACAGTGAGTAGGATGGTGTTGAGAAAACGTGACAGTTGCAAAAAGTTGGAACCAGTTTAATTTTTTGGCTGTTGACTTGTTGAGGTTCTTTGTGTGTTCCAATGCAGTCCAATTCACTCGCAATACACTGTAATGTTGCATCGTGATCTTTAGATGTGTGACCAGTGTCATGGCCAAACTTGTCATGTTTCCCAAACCTAACAAAGATAAACTCTTGCTCTGGTGGCTTTGGTTCATGTAGGTATTACATTAAGGCCAGGATCACACTTGCGAGAAACTCGCATGAGTCTCGCATCTCAATACCCGACACTATCGCCGGCACTCGGGACCAGAGCGTGTGCCTGCATGTATTTCTATGCAGTTGAGCGCTCCGGTCCAGAGTGCTGGCAGCAGTGCCGGGTATTGAGATGCGAGTTTCTCGCATGTGTGATCCCGGCCTAACAATACTTTGCTTGCCCAGTATGTAGGTTTGGAGCGGCCCCCAAGCACAGGGCAGCGGGGTACTCGGTACCGGGTCTCTCTCTCGGTTCTGAGGATGTCACGGTGGCCTGACCCGGTCAGTGGCCCTGCTAAGGGGAGCCCAATTAAAGATGTAGGTGACGGTGTAGGTCGCAGTAAACGGCGAGGACACGGGGTTGCAGTCTCTTTACCTCTTTACTGAAGGCTTTGGTATCCACAGTCCAGAGCACTGCTAACAGGGCTGGCTGAGACCGGCCGGTCTGAAGGCACATCCAGAGTTCCCTTTGCAGTTGGAAATCAGTAGCCTACCTACTAGCCCCTGGGTGTTGTAGTACTTCCCTGCTGAGCACCACGGGATAGTCCTCACAACTGTCGTGTATGTTTCTGGTCTTTCTCTCTCCGTCCCCCAGATGATATGGCTAGGACGCACCTGTATGACGGGGTAGGCCTGGAGTTATTTTATAGGGACCCTAGAGATGCCCCTCTCCCACAGTTGCCTCTGTTGTCTTCATTAGGTGTAAAAGGTGAGACAGCCAACCTAAAGTTAACTGCCCTGCCGTTGGTTCGAAGTAATGCGTAGTCTATTACTTCCTCGGCGTTCCGGCCACCGGCTACGCGCCTCAGTAGGATGTTGCCGATCTCTGGGCACGACTCCTACTGGTTCTATCGCCTTTGTGCTGTGATCTCGTTTCTCACTTCTCCACAATATCCTTCGCTTTGTGTCCTTTCTTAAGATGCCGCCGCAATGAGGTGCAGGCACGGCTCTGTACCGATCTGTCCTTTTGCTAGGCCTCTGTCAGGATCCCACCCCTGACAGGGACCCCCCTGAATCTTCCCAAGCAACGCTCCCCTCTCACTAGATGTTACCTGGGCAAAACCCAGTCAGCTTCTCTCTAACTTCCTATCCAACCCCCAGTTTTACCAAAGTGTGAGGAGTGGCCTAATACATAGAACCCTTTGCTCCCCCTGGTGGCCGGAGTGTGAAGTGTAATGTGTGACTGTGATACCTGGTCAGGTGAACTCTTTTAGTGCCATCAGACGTACCATCACTCCCCTTAGCGGCAGAGCGACGTTACTGCAACGACCAGGACTCTGGGGCGCTGCAGTATTACATACTTCAATGTATATCTAACTCCTGAAGCCAGACCTGTGGTAAATAGTTGAACACCAGACCAGTTCGAGCTACAAAAGTTTAAGTTCATGAGACAATACGTTTTACTCTTTAGCATTTCATTTCACATTATGAATAGGTTGAACGTGAACTAGAAAGTTTGGGGTTCGTACTGGACACCTACTGTCCAGTACCAAACCACGAACAAAGACTTTTTACTGTGTGTCCGGTTTCCTGTTTGGGTTCTCCAGTCTAATAAAGCTTGTTGAAAGGCTGGATCATGAGTGTTGCCGCCATTATGCTCTCATTAGTGTAGTGATAGGATGCAGCATATGTACCTAATTTAACAGAAATAACTAATAAAAAAACAGCAATAAAAAGAAAATAAAAAGGACAAATGATGACGCATGGGAAGTGTGTTGGTTGTTTAACCTCTGTATACACTTTGGTTTTCTATTTGACTCAATATACTACAGTCCTTTAGGACTTTTTCTGGTCTTTCCAACTTTTCTTTTACAGGGAAATTCCCTGTTTTGTTTTCTACCTCTTTACATTTTGCTGGCATTGTGCTTGACGTTTATTGCTAGCCTATAAATAGCCTGCTCTGTTGTACTTTTTTGTTCTTTTTAATACCTACTGTATGTATTTATTTTATTTATGTTTTCTCACTTTATCTATTGAAACAATTTTATGCATTTTTGAACTTTAATAAATTAATATACGGTATGTTTTTATCTGTGTCTTGCACATTGTCACTGATTTCACTTGCTGTACTTTCGTACTAATGACGCTTTCTCTACATGTTGCGGTGGGTGATACTATTAGGTTTGGCTGTTTCTACTTACTTAGCAGAATTAAGTCACGGGCTACGTAGACCACTAATTTTTTTTTTTCAAGCAGATGGTAACAAAATGTTGTACCCTGAAGCTACAGAGGAAACATAAGGAAATACTTATATGCAATAAAGAAAGTCTAGCCCATTCAGGAACAGCAGATGTAATATAGACAACACACCAAGAAAACATGCATGACACAGAGTGACTAATTACTGCCAATTATCTCAACACATACAATATAATACTAAAATAAATCTTTGTAAGTCAACCTTTTGATTGTTAATTATTGGACATCAAACCACATAGCAAACAGAAAAATGTATTTGTCAGATCACTATATTAAGGGAACCTATGACATCCAGAAATGCTATTTACCTGAAGAGGTATAGGGGGAATCCACAGGTAAAGAGCATTTTAATCATGTGCCTTCCTTATTGGGGCAGTGGATACACAAATAAAATGAGTCACTAGAGAGATAAAAGGAGCCGTTATAGTCACCACAGCACACAGCCTAATAAGTGACACATTGCTGAAATCAGTGTCTCAGCACCTACCTCATGGTGTTCTCAGATTTCTTAGCAAAAGTCTGCGAAAGATTCCCTTTAAGATCTATGGGCTGGATATAGATCTCACTGAGAATCTGCCTCCAGGGCTTATTTTAAATAAAAGGTAGCGTTACCAGTGTGAGACATGTAAATCAGGAGAGCAGACTGTCAGTCAATGCATGTTACACGGATAACACGCCCTTTTGTTTAACATTTAAAATAAGCTCTGAAGGCAGATACTTGGGGAGATCTATGTCCGACTCAGTTACAGGAGTGGTGGGGGCACTGGCATTGGTTTAGTCACAGCTCTGTGTATAGAAAACAACGACTGTAACCGTGCCTTTGACACTGACTCCATCACTAATGCATTCCAAGTGAATGCAGATGGCTGAGACAGCGGTGACAACGGGCGGCTGGGCGAGGGCACAGTTGCGAGGTGCAGGTTCAACACATGTGGTAGCAGTGGTGGGATTCTGTGTGATCTCTCTGGTGCCATTCTTCACACTCCCAATGTCCAGCAGCAGCCCCCATAACCTCCCCATGTCCATCAGGAGCCCTCCACAGCCTCTCCATGTCCATTAAGAGCCCCCATGTCGAGCAGGAGCCTTCCATAGCCTCTCCATGTCCAGCATGAACCCCCCATAGCCCCATATCCAGCAGGAGCCCCTATAGCCTTCCCATGTCCAGCAGGAGCCCCCCCATAGCCTCTCCATGTCCAGCAGGAGCATCCCACATAACCTCCCCATGTCCTGCAAGAGACACCTTATAGCCCCCCTTGTCCTGCAGGAAACCTCTGTAGCCTCCCCATGTTCAGCAGGAGCCCCCCATAGCCTCCTCATGTCCAGCAGGAAATGCCCTATAGCCTCCCCATGTCCAGCAGGAGACACCTATAGCCTCCCCATGTCCAGCAGGAGACCCCCATAGACTCCCCATGTTCAGCAGGAGATGACCCCCATAGCCTCCTCAAGTTCAGCCAAACATCCCATACACATGGAAAGATCTCTACATACTCACCTCGCTCCCATTCCCCGGGTGCTCGGCTCCTGTCTCCAATGCACTGACTCTCCGCAGTGCACAGCTGACATGATGAAATGACATCATCGCATCACCTGTTTCACACGCTGATTAGTGGAAGAAACTGTCGGCTGCTCTTCCTCCATCAATGCATTTAACAACAGAGGAGACAACGGTGACAGCGGGTCCTGCTTGTGGGCCACTGTTTTCAGTCCTTTGGTTGTCTCGATCCATGGGCCGGACTGGAGAAGCTAGAGGGCCGGATGTGGCCTGCGGGCCACACTTTGCACAGGTCTTAGAGGATTATGAATACAGTATCGTGCAACATTGGGATCGTTTGCATCTATATTTTTAGATAAAATACAGTATCGTAGTTTGTATGATCTGCGTAAATTTAATTCAGTGTGCAAATGCTTTTCTCTAAAATATTGATACATAATTATAATCTCTGGGAAGCACCATAGGCTGGTTTTCATAGGAGCACCATCATGACAGACCCCTGTATGCCATGTCAACCAATCGGTACCCCGCAATCACATCACAGGAGGGCTGATGAGCACATGGAACACTGCGCCGTCTCGGACCATGATCTTGGTACAGTGTGCTGCACAAGGTCATGCGCTGTAAATGCCGCTCTCGGAGAGTAAGGAATTATCAGCACATGGAGCTCAGCTCTACCCGCTGTAGTTAGAGGTAAATAATGGCTGAATATCACAACCATCATCTTTCATTAATAATCCAGACTCAGCTTCTGAGACTGCTTCAAAGACTAGAACTCAACATATGACATAATAGTTTGTCATATGTCGGGAAGGGCTCAAACAATATTTATCTGCAGATTGTCACGGTATCTGGGGATGATAGGTTCTCTTTAATAGGTAGAGAGAAACCATATGGGAAAACAGCCCTTAGGGATTTGGACTGCTGCTCTTTCAAGGATTTAGCCTTGGCTCCTAAGGTCAGGTCTTTAAAACATGTCTACATTTATTCTCTGGGATAAGGATGTGGAAATGCATGGAACTGGGACACTACAATTAGCCTTTGTTTGTGATATATTCATCTCAAAATAGGCTGGGTTTTTGTCGTCTGCATCCTTGAATTCTTTTAGCTTAGTGATAGCCCTGATTAAATAACAAAGTGCTATTATTAGCGGTTTCAGCATTTTATTGCACCGATTGACACAAATCCTTGAGTAAATTTACTGTGCTGAATTGTGTTTTTTTCTGCATTTTTGTTGTTCAATTATTACATTGTTAGGTCTTCACAATGACATGAAATTGTATGTAAGTTGCAATAAAATCATGGTAAAGATAATATTATATTTTTCCTCTGTAGGAAGCACTTTTTACATCTATTTCCTCACAGATCGAAAGCTTACAAGCAGGACCCTGTTTCTGATGTAGGATAATAGAGAACGATCCACAGCTCGCGAGCCTCATCAACAAGAACAGAGGACAGCTACAAGCATTTCCTATAGAGGAAAATGCCCTGCACTTCACTGCGAGACTATTGATTAGGCCAGGGTCACACTTGCAAGTTCAACACGAGAAACTCGCGCATCAAGTCCTGGCACTGCCGCTGGCACTCGGGACCGGAGTTTGAGGCTGCATGTTTTTCTATGCAACTGAACGCTCCGGTCCCAAGTGCTGGCAGCAGTGCCGGGTATTGATGCGAGAGACTCACGCTGAACTCGCAAGTGTGACCCCGGCCTTACAGTTAGACCTAGGTAATTCCTTCATCTTCTTGTGCTGGGACTACAGGAGAATTTTCAATCAGAATGCATATGATAGTTGGGTATCTCAGCCGCTGGACATAATGTCATCGGAGGTCCCTTCTAAAGGAGCCAAAGGTCCATTACGAGCATTGAGGCTATAACTATTTCGCCTGACCTGGTTTGAACAGATACCTCTGGTGGCTTATGTTTCCTGAGAATAATATAATCAGACATTGAAATTAAACATCCTCAAACCTTCGCTCACATGATGTCAGGGAAAATGGATGGATGATCCCAATCACATAAGATGCGCAATAGACATTTGTTCCCATCTGATTTTTTTGTCATACCCCTGAAACCTTTTCTCATTGCTTAATGATCATCATAAACTCTGCACAAAAGTTGTGTTTCTAATCTGTATAAACATGAAAAGGTATTTTTTCAATGTTATTAAATAAAATATAATAATTGATAAAGTAATAAAAAGCCCAAAGCGATTTAAGTGGTACCAGCATAACATCAAGATCCAACTACTGTCTACAGACATAACTGGTTTTTAATACCCATTGGGGCAAAATTAAGAAGCAAAATGCCCCACAATTCTGGAAGATTTATTATGTGTTTAGGCAATTTTTACATCTCAATAGACATCATTTTTTATGTCGTTTTAATTTAAGACAACAATAATAATAAATCTCTTCATTATATTGAGCCCTTGCTATATTACATTTTCCTACCCTTTTTCCCACTCTCTAGTTTTTGTGCTACACTTGATTTCTTTTCCTAATTAGCCCTGCCCTTACAAAATCTCCCTCATGTCCTGAATATTTGCAGGAGCTTAACGTAGCATGTTTGCTTAGAGCGTGTGTCATTGTGGGTGTGCGCAAATCAGTGTCGGTCTAGTAGCTATAATAATAGTAAATAGAGCAGGGATTTAGTGACTAAGAGTTGTTCAGCTTTTCGGTTTCTGGGCATAATATCTGTAACAATGTTTGCACTACACCTTTTACTTACATAGTAACAAATAACTCTAATTTTTTTTTAAGAAAGCAATAGTCACCAACACACCATCACCAATCATACTTAGAGCGCAGTTACACGGCTTCATAAATTGGACCAAGATCAGACCGCAATGCTTGGACTGGTCATTGGCAATTGCTTGGACTGGTCATGGCTCTCCCGACCCTAGCGTGACAGCTGCACTGAAATATATAAAGAAATTTTTTTGTCAAGCAACTGAAGGGTTAATAAACTTCTTGAATGCTGTTTTGAGTACCTTGAGGGGTGCAGTTTTTAGACTAGTGTCACATTTTGGGGCATTTTCTGTCATGTAGACTGTTATGGTTCTCAATGGCAAGAGAACATAGCCCAGCAAACATAAGAACTAGCTCTTGGAAGGATGGAAACTAAACTGACCATGAACTAAACCTGCCGCACAACTAACAGTAGCCGGGTAGCGTAGCCTGCGTTTATCCCTAGACGCCCAGCGCCGGCCGGAGGACTAACTAATCCTGGCAGAGGAAAATATAGTCCTGGCTCACCTCTAGAGAAATTTCCCCGAAAGGCAGACAGAGGCCCCCACAAATATTGGCGGTGATTTTAGATGAAATGACAAACGTAGTATGAAAATAGGTTTAGCAAAATTGAGGTCCGCTTACTAGATAGCAGGAAGACAGAAAGGACACTTTCATGGTCAGCTGAAAACCCTATCAAAACACCATCCTGAAATTACTTTAAGACTCTAGTATTAACTCATAACATCAGAGTGGCAATTTCAGATCACAAGAGCTTTCCAGACACAGAAACGAAACTACAGCTGTGAACTGGAACAAAATGCAAAAACAAACAAGGACTAAAGTCCAACTTAGCTGGGAGTTGTCTAGCAGCAGGAACATGCACAGAAAGGCTTCTGATTACAATGTTGACCGGCATGGAAGTGACAGAGGAGCAAGGCTAAATAGCGACTCCCACATCCTGATGGAAACAGGTGAACAGAGAGGATGATGCACACCAGTTCAATTCCACCAGTGGCCACCGGGGGAGCCCAAAATCCAATTTCACAACAGTACCCCCCCCTCAAGGAGGGGGCACCGAACCCTCACCAGAACCACCAGGGCGATCAGGATGAGCCCTATGAAAGGCACGGACCAAATCGGAGGCATGAACATCAGAGGCAGTCACCCAAGAATTATCCTCCTGACCGTATCCCTTCCATTTGACCAGATACTGGAGTTTCCGTCTGGAAACACGAGAGTCCAAGATTTTTTCCACAACGTACTCCAACTCGCCCTCAACCAACACCGGAGCAGGAGGCTCAACGGAAGGCACAACCGGTACCTCATACCTGCGCAATAATGACCGATGAAAAACATTATGAATAGAAAAAGATGCAGGGAGGTCCAAACGGAAGGACACAGGGTTAAGAATCTCCAATATCTTGTACGGGCCGATGAACCGAGGCTTAAACTTGGGAGAAGAAACCCTCATAGGGACAAAACAAGAAGACAACCACACCAAGTCCCCAACACAAAGCCGAGGACCAACCCGACGCCGGCGGTTGGCAAAAAGCTGAGTCTTCTCCTGGGACAACTTCAAATTGTCCACTACCTGCCCCCAAATCTGATGCAACCTCTCCACCACAGCATCCACTCCAGGACAATCCGAAGATTCCACCTGACCAGAAGAAAATCGAGGATGAAACCCCGAATTACAGAAAAAGGGAGACACCAAGGTGGCAGAGCTGGCCCGATTATTGAGGGCAAACTCCGCTAAAGGCAAAAAAGCAACCCAATCATCCTGATCTGCAGACACAAAACACCTCAAATATGTCTCCAAGGTCTGATTCGTCCGCTCGGTCTGGCCATTAGTCTGAGGATGGAAAGCAGACGAGAAAGACAAATCTATGCCCATCCTAGCACAGAATGCTCGCCAAAATCTAGACACGAATTGGGTACCTCTGTCAGAAACGATATTCTCCGGAATACCATGCAAATGGACCACATTTTGAAAAAACAGAGGAACCAACTCGGAAGAAGAAGGCAACTTAGGCAGGGGAACCAAATGGACCATCTTAGAGAAACGATCACACACCACCCAGATGACAGACATCTTCTGAGAAACCGGAAGATCCGAAATAAAATCCATCGAGATGTGCGTCCAGGGCCTCTTCGGGATAGGCAAGGGCAACAACAATCCACTAGCCCGAGAACAACAAGGCTTGGCCCGAGCACAAACGTCACAAGACTGCACGAAGCCTCGCACATCTCGAGACAGGGAAGGCCACCAGAAGGACCTTGCCACCAAATCCCTGGTACCAAAGATTCCAGGATGACCTGCCAACGCAGAAGAATGAACCTCAGAAATGACTTTACTGGTCCAATCATCAGGAACAAACAGTCTACCAGGTGGGCAACGATCAGGTCTATCCGCCTGAAACTCCTGCAAGGCCCGCCGCAGGTCTGGAGAAACGGCAGACAATATCACTCCATCCTTAAGGATACCTGTAGGTTCAGAATTACCAGGGGAGTCAGGCTCAAAACTCCTAGAAAGGGCATCCGCCTTAACATTCTTAGAACCCGGCAGGTAGGACACCACAAAATTAAACCGAGAGAAAAACAACGACCAGCGCGCCTGTCTAGGATTCAGGCGTCTGGCGGACTCAAGATAAATTAGATTTTTGTGGTCAGTCAATACCACCACCTGATGTCTAGCCCCCTCAAGCCAATGACGCCACTCCTCAAAAGCCCACTTCATGGCCAAAAGCTCCCGATTCCCAACATCATAATTCCGCTCGGCGGGCGAAAATTTACGCGAGAAAAAAGCACAAGGTCTCATCACGGAGCAATCGGAACTTCTCTGCGACAAAACCGCCCCAGCTCCGATTTCAGAAGCGTCGACCTCAACCTGAAAAGGAAGAGCAACATCAGGCTGACGCAACACAGG
The DNA here is from genome assembly GCF_051348905.1 of Ranitomeya variabilis. NCBI lineage: Eukaryota > Metazoa > Chordata > Amphibia > Anura > Dendrobatidae > Ranitomeya > Ranitomeya variabilis. The sequence continues at coordinate 193,574,987 of NC_135238.1, forward strand.
GGCGGAAGAAAAGCGGCGCTTAAGCTCCCGAAAGGCCTCCACAGCAGCAGGGGACCAATCAGCAACATCAGCACCCTTCTTAGTCAAATCAGTCAATGGTTTAACAACATCAGAAAAACCAGCAATAAATCGACGATAAAAGTTAGCAAAGCCCAAAAATTTCTGAAGACTCTTAAGAGAAGAGGGTTGCGTCCAATCACAAATAGCCTGAACCTTGACAGGATCCATCTCGATGGAAGAGGGGGAAAAAATATATCCCAAAAAGGAAATCTTTTGAACCCCAAAAACGCACTTAGAACCCTTCACACACAAGGAATTAGACCGCAAAACCTGAAAAACCCTCCTGACCTGCTGGACATGAGAGTCCCAGTCATCCGAAAAAATCAAAATATCATCCAGATACACAATCATAAATTTATCCAAATAATCACGGAAAATGTCATGCATAAAGGACTGAAAGACTGAAGGGGCATTTGAAAGACCAAAAGGCATCACCAAATACTCAAAGTGGCCCTCGGGCGTATTAAATGCGGTTTTCCACTCATCCCCCTGCTTAATTCGCACCAAATTATACGCCCCACGGAGATCTATCTTAGAGAACCACTTGGCCCCCTTTATGCGAGCAAACAAATCAGTCAGCAGTGGCAACGGATATTGATATTTAACCGTGATTTTATTCAAAAGCCGATAATCAATGCACGGCCTCAAAGAGCCATCTTTCTTAGCCACAAAGAAAAAAACGGCTCCTAAGGGAGATGACGAAGGACGAATATGTCCCTTTTCCAAGGACTCCTTTATATATTCTCGCATAGCCGCATGTTCAGGCACAGACAGATTAAATAAACGACCCTTAGGGTATTTACTACCCGGAATCAAATCTATGGCACAATCACACTCCCGGTGCGGAGGTAATGAACCAAGCTTAGGTTCTTCAAAAACGTCACGATATTCAGTCAAGAATTCAGGAATCTCAGAGGGAATAGATGATGAAATGGAAACCACAGGTACGTCCCCATGCGTCCCCTTACATCCCCAGCTTAACACCGACATAGCTTTCCAGTCAAGGACTGGGTTATGAGATTGCAGCCATGGCAATCCAAGCACCAACACATCATGTAGGTTATACAGCACAAGAAAGCGAATAATCTCCTGGTGATCCGGATTAATCCGCATAGTTACTTGTGTCCAGTATTGTGGTTTATTGCTAGCCAATGGGGTGGAGTCAATCCCCTTCAGGGGTATAGGAGTTTCAAGAGGCTCCAAATCATACCCACAGTGTTTGGCAAAGGACCAATCCATAAGACTCAAAGCGGCGCCAGAGTCGACATAGGCATCCGCGGTAATAGATGATAAAGAACAAATCAGGGTCACAGATAGAATAAACTTAGACTGTAAAGTGCCAATTGAAACAGACTTATCAAGCTTCTTAGTACGCTTAGAGCATGCTGATATAACATGAGTTGAATCACGGCAATAGAAGCACAACCCATTTTTTCGTCTAAAATTCTGCCGTTCACTTCTGGACAGAATTCTATCACATTGCATATTCTCTGGCGTCTTCTCAGTAGACACCGCCAAATGGTGCACAGGTTTGCGCTCCCGCAGACGCCTATCGATCTGGATAGCCATTGTCATGGACTCATTCAGACCCGCAGGCACAGGGAACCCCACCATAACATCCTTAATGGCATCAGAGAGACCCTCTCTGAAATTCGCCGCCAGGGCGCACTCATTCCACTGAGTAAGCACAGCCCATTTACGGAATTTCTGGCAGTATATTTCAGCTTCGTCTTGCCCCTGAGATAGGGACATCAAGGCCTTTTCCGCCTGAAGTTCTAACTGAGGTTCCTCATAAAGCAACCCCAAGGCCAGAAAAAACGCATCCACATTGAGCAACGCAGGATCCCCTGGAGCCAATGCAAAAGCCCAATCCTGAGGGTCGCCCCGGAGCAAGGAAATCACAATCCTGACCTGCTGAGCAGGATCTCCAGCAGAGCGAGATTTCAGGGACAAAAACAACTTGCAATTATTTTTGAAATTTTGAAAGCAAGATCTATTCCCCGAGAAAAATTCAGGCAAAGGAATTCTAGGTTCAGATATAGGAACATGAACAACAAAATCTTGTAAATTTTGAACTTTCGTGGTGAGATTATTCAAACCTGCAGCTAAACTCTGAATATCCATTTTAAACAGGTGAACACAGAGCCATTCCAGGATTAGAAGGAGAGAGAGAGAGAAAGGCTGCAATATAGGCAGACTTGCAAGAGATTCAATCACAAGCACACTCAGAACTGAAGGAAAAAAAAAAAAAAAAAAAACAACTTCAGCAGACTTCTCTTTTCTCTCCTTTCTCTGTCAATTAATTTAACCCTTTGCGGGCCGGTCAAACTGTTATGGTTCTCAATGGCAAGAGAACATAGCCCAGCAAACATAAGAACTAGCTCTTGGAAGGATGGAAACTAAACTGACCATGAACTAAACCTGCCGCACAACTAACAGTAGCCGGGTAGCGTAGCCTGCGTTTATCCCTAGACGCCCAGCGCCGGCCGGAGGACTAACTAATCCTGGCAGAGGAAAATATAGTCCTGGCTCACCTCTAGAGAAATTTCCCCGAAAGGCAGACAGAGGCCCCCACAAATATTGGCGGTGATTTTAGATGAAATGACAAACGTAGTATGAAAATAGGTTTAGCAAAATTGAGGTCCGCTTACTAGATAGCAGGAAGACAGAAAGGACACTTTCATGGTCAGCTGAAAACCCTATCAAAACACCATCCTGAAATTACTTTAAGACTCTAGTATTAACTCATAACATCAGAGTGGCAATTTCAGATCACAAGAGCTTTCCAGACACAGAAACGAAACTACAGCTGTGAACTGGAACAAAATGCAAAAACAAACAAGGACTAAAGTCCAACTTAGCTGGGAGTTGTCTAGCAGCAGGAACATGCACAGAAAGGCTTCTGATTACAATGTTGACCGGCATGGAAGTGACAGAGGAGCAAGGCTAAATAGCGACTCCCACATCCTGATGGAAACAGGTGAACAGAGAGGATGATGCACACCAGTTCAATTCCACCAGTGGCCACCGGGGGAGCCCAAAATCCAATTTCACAACAGTAGACCCCTCAAAGTCACTTCAACTGTGATTTGGTCCCTACAAAAATGGTTTTATAAATTTTGTTGGAAAAATGAGAAATCGCCGGTCAACTTTTAACTCTCCTAACTTCCCAACATAAAAAAAAGTTTCAAAAACTGTGCTGATGTAAAGTAGACATGTGGGAAATGTTATTTATTAACTATGTTGGGCGATATAAGTCTCTGATTTAAGGGCATGAAAATTAAAAGTTTGAATATGACTAAATATTTGCCACATTTACAATATTTTCCCAAATAAAGTCATATCAAACAAATTTTACCCCTATCACGTAGTACAATATGCAATGAGAAAACATTCTCATAATCGGTTGGATCCATTGAAGTGTTACAGATTTATTACCACATAAAGTAACATTGGTCAGAATTGTAAAATTCGGCCTGGTCAGGAAGGTGAAAACAGGCTTGAAGGGATTACCCTTACCTCACTTCCCTCAAACGATGAGCGGCATCTTTCTCCGACTTCCTCCTACCTGCAGTCTGTGGCCTGATGCTTGTGCCTGACACATGTTTTTTAAAATAAGGTCAAATATATTGGTGCAGATTTTGAGAAAATACAATTAATGTGTTAGGAGGTTTGTTAAGAACCTAAATATTGTTTCAAAATATGTTTAAAGCTAAAAAAGGTAGTTTAATATGAAGGAGAAAGAGGGACAATTCCATGACTAAATCACATAATCCAGGAAGAATTTTATTGTGGATCATGGTAATTTTATTAGGTGGTAAGTTTTATATCTCCACATGTGAGTTGTAGTAATATAGCCTAGATAGTGCTGTGTAAAGCCCCCTTCCCACATCCATTTTTTATGTTCGTATGTGGTCCATTTTTTAAGAACCACAAATACGGACACACGCACACCCATTGTATTCAATGGTGGTGCACACATCAGGTTTCTTACACAGACCGTGTTCATGTGAAAAACCCACAGACATGTCAGTCTTTTACATGCAGCACGGACAAAATGCATGCCGCACACGTGCACACTGATGACACATTGATGATATCCGTATGCCATCAGTGTGACACATACTGGCACCTGTGAAGATGCTGATCCCAGGCATCACCTGCTGAAGGCAGCTCTCATTTTTGTCGACTGGTCTCCCTGTGATCAGCTCGACCAGACGACGATGATCGGAGTTGTATTCAGTACCCACTTTGTACCTCCTGTGTAAAATTTAGAATTAAATGAAAAAATGCCATGGACTTAAGCATAATTGTCATAACCAGCAGAGGGAAACCCCACAGATGTTAATAATCTGGTAAAAGGGACAATTTCCCAAATGGTTCTCAGGCTATTAATAACAGCTCACTTTGTTTGCTTAGCCTTTATTGATGAGTTTACAGGGATCCCAGAATAAAATAACATAGGGTCTCCCTATAAATTCAAACCAGCAAAGGCTAAACAGACAGCTGTGAGTTAATATTAATAGCCTGGGAACTGACCATGGATATTGCCCCTCTGCCAGGCTACCAACATCAGCTCTCAGCCACCCCAGAAATGGCACATATATAAAATGTTCTAAATCTGGTGCTTAGCCTCGCTCTTCCCACTTGCCGTGTGGTGGTTTCGAGTGGGGTAATAGTATTGGGGTTGCTGTCCGCTTTGTATTGACAGCTGACATCAAACCCAGGGGTTAGTAATGGAGAGGCGTCTATAAGTAGTCTATACTACTAACCTCATAGTATGTTTTGAAATAAACACAAAACAAGAATAAAATCCTTTATTTGAAGTAAAACACATAATATTTGGAACAAAACAAAGTTATACTCACCTTTTTGCCTACAATCCATTGAAGCCCATGTCCCCTGTAAAAGACCAAAAATAATAAACAACCACATTCCTCAAATGTCTGATGAAAAGATAATCCGTACTGTCTCATGCTGTAATCCACCTCTGCTACATCTGGATTTCAAACTCAATGGTGGCATGATGCGACCTTTCAGGCTGAAATTCAGGAGAAATTCACCCCCCATTTTAATATATTTTCAAATACGTAAAAAGTGAACAACTACTTTAATTATACAGAATAAGAGGAAAAAATAAGCATTAACTATTTCCTGTCCCATTATGAATATTATATCATGAAGTGTTGTCAATGTATATGTCTCTAACCCCAGCCATAGAAGCTAGCTCAGATCACCGCTGTTAACACCTTAAATGCCTCTTCCAATTATTATCAGCGCCATTCCTGGTATCCATTGTCTCTCAACCCATGACATGATCACACGGTGCTGATGGGTGGCAGTAGTAGGTGAGGGTCTAATGAAGATCCATGTTGTTGCCATTTTGTCATTCCCATGAAGCCTGGCCTGTGATTGGGCTTCATAGGAGACCGTGATTAGGACTATATGCAATGTGTAGCATAAGCTATCAATCGACCGCAGGTTAAAATCCCATTTAGGGACTTTAAGAAAGGGTGAAGTGAAAAAAAACAGTTAAAAAGAATTTTCAAAAATAAAAAAATACGCATGTTTGGTATTACTATATCCATAAACGTCTGATCTATCAAAAAATTTGCAAATTGGAAATCCACAAATGCACAAAGTCATGAAGATTTTTTCAGGATATAGTTGCTAAATTGATGCAGATTTACCACATATTTCACATTTTGCAAATTTGCAGTCCTTATTAATGGCTGCATATAACCAGACCTGTACATAAACCTACTCCATTTAAAAAAAAAAAGATTTATCGCAATTATACGGCGTTTTCCATTGGAGGAGAGTGGTCACATGTTTCACCATTAGGGACCATTTTGTAGGAAGGAGTGTTGTGCAGCCTTTGTGGGAGGCCATATTAGCAAGTGCAGAGTGAGAACCTGTAACATGTATATTAAGACGCGCCTCAAAATCATATCTGTTAAATTAATTGTAAAATTAAATATAAAGTAGGCAATCCCTTTAAGTCCTGCACTTTAACCTATTTGTAAGCAAAATACCCAGGTAATTTTCTTTTTCGGTTTCCTCCTGTTGTGTTATATCTAATATATATGTAACAGTACGATTATTTTGGAGTAGGTATTTTACATTACATTTATCCACATTAAAAAGGTTATCTGTGAGCTACATATTGATGACCTGCACGATGTCTCCTATTCACGTTAGTAGGACATAAGGTGCAGTACTCGGCTGCTGCCAGTAAATTGCTGACTGATAGCCGGCATCCTCCAGAGCAGATAACAGCTGATCATAGCTGGATCCTCAAATAGCTGATTACATGAACTGATTTATACATATCCATTGGTAACCTATCCTAAATACTTGCAAGTGATGGAAAATGTAAAAAATGGGAATAAAAGAATAAAAGCACTCCTGTCTCTTTCCCTTGAGGAGGCTGCTTCCAAGTAAAATGAGGCTTGTACATATTCAAGCACAATACAGGCCCTCGCTTGCATGCACTGTATTTAGAATTTAGAATTTAATTCTAATGCTTTGGGTGTCTGTTAGAATCCAATTTATTGACACTGATCATACAGCTCCCCCAACTCCTTTATTATATTCACCTTACAGCGGCTTCACCCATTACGACAGTGGCTCCATTGGGATTCGGTGGCCAAAATGAACTTTGGGGCATATAAAACGCAGATTTCACAGCACCTGCTGGCCCTCCGAAAATTTGAATTGAGGGCCGCATAATGAAATGGCGGTGGACATGGTGGTGGTGTGGGCAAAGCTCAAAATTCAAATGGGCATATTTGAAATGAAATTGTAAAGGAATGGGGAATATGTTTTCCACTATCTTGCTAACTATTTGGCATAAGGGAGGGACCTCCCAAATGTAGCAGTGACAGCCCTCACAAATGTATGATAAAGGGCGACCTGAGGGCCCTTACCAAACTCAGGTTTCATGGCACCTGCTGGCACGCTGCAAATTTGAAGCGAGGTCCGCATAATGACATGGCGATGGACATGAGGGTGGTAGCGGGCAATACCCAAAATTCAAATGGACATGTTTGAAATGACATTGTAAAGGGATGGGGAATATGTATTCAACTATCTTGCTAACTATTTGGCATGAGGTAGGAACCTCCCAAATGCAGGAATGAGAGCCCTCACAAATGTTAAAGGAAAAAATAAAGCCAAAACGCTCCGTGTGAACATATGCTAAACGGGAGATATAATTTATTTTCTTTTTTTTTTACATTTTTATTTTGCGTTACATGCTTGTAAATATGAAGGAAAAAATGTTTCTAAGAATTTTTCCCTTTAACCCCTGTAAAGCTGCAGTAGCATTGTATGCAGTGAAGAAGCAGTGACCCACAAATTCAAACACAAAAGTCTCTTTTAATGTGTTTCTTCACAGCATTAAAGTCCAATTCACATAAATGCATATAACTTCAGTGGATAATATCAGTGACCAGTTTACACCGGTTCAAAGCAATACATATCACATGGCTTTAGATTTGCGGTCCCTAAACAGGCCAGTCTTCCCTTGTCCAGTTTCCCTGGGCGACCGTACCCCATCTCACAGTCTCTATACGTCTCCATACACACAGCCTCATATGTTGCAGACACTACACACATCAGCCCTCCTCTGACTAGTTCTCATGGGTGTCCTGCATCGCTGTATCACAGTCTCTTTACAGACTCTTTACTCACACAGTCGTACACAGTTCAGGATATCCTCCGGATAGCAGCCGGGCACCATATCAACCTGTTTGCAATCGTTGCACATGCTAGTCCTCTTTCGGGCACAGGACATCCACCTCCGGGCATAGGACGGTCCACATCCAACTCATTCGGGCACAGGACATCCACCTCCGGGCACAGGACTGTCCACATCCGAGACCAGTATCATGGACGACTTGCATATCTGTGTACGCTGCGGGTGCCAGGCTATTCAGCTGCCCTGAGTGCTGGCTCTGCTGGCCTGTGCCTCCATGCACTCTGCAGACCAGCACACACCAGACTGACACGGACATGCACCTCGCACACCTGACACGGCCTGACACACCCATACCCCTTACTGCAGGGTTTTTAAACACACACACACAAACCTGTGGCCTTCAGCCACATGGAAAACCCGGGCCGGAAATCCGTGACTCTCATGCACACCTATGGACTTCATCCATCTGCATGCACATTCTGGGGAGAACAGACAGCGCCCCCTAGCTGTATTAGAGGCGACAGCCTCACATATCCTCCCCCCTGTTCATACCAGTGGGGTTGAACACTTGTTACCCCGTATGGGTGCGAGATAATAAGGCATCTGTATGACCCTGTGACATCCCCACCCAAAACAACGTTTTCAGTTTCTCCTGCCAATACCTCTAGGGGGAGCCTATCGGGATTACACTCTGACCCTAATTTGGCAACCCCTATGGCAGGTATCTCAATATTTTCAGGTTCTACGCCCAAAATAGTACATAAACACATTCTCTGCTGCAACTGCAGCACCTCTAGCTGCTGCTGCCAGAACTGCAGCTCCTGCTGTGCAGACTTCGTGGACCCGCCATTCCACAGCAAATCTTCATAACCCACCGAGTTACCGCCAGAAGCCTTCAATCTTCATGGCGCCGCCAAGCCACAGCAAGCTGTCTTGAGAAGAAAAAAAAAATTTCCAGCCGACTTTGCATGATGCTATGCAGCACGCTTTGGGGTATGCCTCATTTCACACTGTTCGCATTCTCCACCATATGTAAAGATGCAGTAGCATCGTACACAGTGAAGAAGCAGTGACCCACAAATTCAAACAGAAAAGTCTCTTTTAATGTGTTTCTTCACAGCATTAAAGTCCAATTCACATAAATGCATATAACTTCAGTGGATAATATCAGTGACCAGTTTACACCGGTTCAAAGCAATACATATCACATGGCTTTAAATTTGCCATCTCACAGTCTCTATACGTCTCCATACACACAGCCTCATATGTTGCAGACACTACACATGCCAGCCCTCCTCTGACTAGTTCTCGTGGGTGTCCTGCATTGCTGTATCACAGTCTCTTTACAGACTATTTACTCACACAGTCGTACATAGTTCAGGATATCCTCCGGATAGCAGCCAGGCACCATATCAACCTGTTTGCAATCGTTGCACATGCTAGTCCTCTTTAAGGCACAGGACATCCACCTCCGGGCATAGGACTGTCCACTTCCGACTCCTTCGGGCACAGGACATCCACCTCCGGGCACAGGACTGTCCACATCCGAGACCAGTACCATAGACGACTTGCATCTCTGTGTACGCTGTGGGTGCCAGGCTATTCAGCTGCCCTGGGTGCTGGCTCTGCTGGCCTGTGCCTCCATGCACTCTGCAGACCAGCACACACCAGACTGACACTGACATGCACCCCACACCCCTGACACGGCCTGACACACCCATACCCCTTACTGCAGGGTTTTTAAACACACACAGAAACCTTTGGCCTTCAGCCACATGGAAAACCCGGACTGGAAATCCGTGACTCTCATGCACATCTATGGACTTCATCTGTCTGCATGCACATTCTGGGGAGAACAGACAGCTCCCCCTAGCTGTATCAGAGGCCACAGCCTCACACCCCTTTCTGCCATCTGACGTACTATCCCATCGAGGTGACCTGGGACAAATTCCCAGGGATGGGATAGTACTTCATAGGCGATCGGCCGCGCTCACAGGGGAGGATGGCCGATCGCCGCCGGCTGTCAGCTGATTATTACAGCTGACATCCAGCACTATGTGCCAGGAGCCGTCAAGGACCACTCCCGGCACATTAACCCACGGAACATGATCGCAGCGTTTCGGTGGCATAGGGAATCATCGTGCAGGGAGGGGGCTCCCTGCATGCTTCCCTGAGACCCTCGGAACAACGTGATATGATTGCGTTGTTCCGACCATCTCCTCCCTGCAGGCCCCAGATCCAAGATGGCTGATCCCGGTCCTGCAGGGAGGTGGCTTGCAAGCGCCTCAGCGCTGCCTGTCAGATTGCTGATCTGACACAGTGCTTTGCAAAGTGTCAGATCAGTGATATGACACTATATAGTGATGTCCCACCCTGGGATAATGTAAAAAAAATATATATATATTTACATATGTAAAAAAAAAAATCCTAAATAAAGAAGAAAAAAATATTTTTCCAATAAATACATTTCTTTATGTAAATAATAAAAAAAGTACACATATTTAGTATCGCCGCGTCCGTAACGACCCGTCCTATAAAACTGTCCCACTAGTTAACCCCTTCAGTGAACACCGTAAAAAAAAAAAGAGGCAAAAAACAACACTTTATTATCATTCTGCCGAACAAAAAGTGGAATAACACGCGATAAAAAAATGGATTTAAACAAACATGGTGCCACTGAAAACGTCATCTTGTCCAGCAAAAAAAGAGCCGCCATACAGCATCATCAGCGAAAAAATTAAAAAGTTATAGTCCCCAGAATAAAGCGATGCAAAAATAATTATTTTTTATATAAAATGGTTTAATCGTATAAAAGCGCCAAAACATAACAAAATGATATAAATGAGTTATCGCTGTAATCGTACTGACCTGAAGAATAAAACTGCTTTATCAATTTTACCAAATGTGGAACGGTTTAAACACTCCCCCCAAACGAAATTCATGAATTGCTGGTTTTTGTTCATTCTGTCTCCCAAAAATTGGAATAAACAGCGATCAAAAAATGTCACATGCCCGAAAATGTTACCAATAAAAACGGCAACTTGTCCCGCAAAAAACAAAACCTCGCATGACTCTGTAGACCAAAATATGTAAAAATTATAGCTCTCAAAATGTGGAGACGCTAAAACTATTTTTTGCAATAAAAAGCGTCTTTTAGTGTGACAGCTGCCAATCATAAAAATCCGCTAAAACCCCCCACTATAAATAGTAAATCAAACCACCCTTCATCACCCTCTTAGTTAGATAAAAATAATAAAATTAAAAAAAGTATTTATTTCCATTTTCCTAGGGTTAGGGTTGGGGCTAAAGTTAGGGTTAGGGTTTGGATTACATTTACGGTTCCGAGCTCTGCCATGCACCCAAACAGTGGTTCCCTCCCACATATGGGGTATTAGCATACTCAGGACAAATTGGACAACGTTTGGGGTCCAATTTCTCCTGTTACTCATGGGAAAATACAAAACTGGGGGCTAAAAAATCATTTTTGTGGAAAAAAAAAGTTTTTTTATTTTCACAGCTCTGCGTTATAAACTGTAGTAAAATAGTAAAATACTTGGGGGTTCAAAGTTCTCACAACACATCTAGATAAGTTCCTTGGGGGGTCTAGTTACCAATATGGGGTCACTTGAGGGGGGTTTCTGTTGTGAACTCTGTTCTGGAACTCCCTCCTGTGGTCAGGAATGGTATTTCTGTGAGTTCTGTCCGTGGGTTCCCTCTGGTGGCTGAAAGTGGAGCTGCTGGTCTGGAGGTGGTTCCTCAGCTGCATCGTTTAAAGACTGGGCTGGTTCCTCTATTTAACTCTGCTCAGATCGTTACCTGATGCCAGTTGTCAATGTATCTGTACTGGTTCAGATCTCACTTGGATCTCCTGATGACCTGTCTACTTCAGCAGAAGCTAAGTCCCTGTTAAGCTCATTTGTTGTTAATTTGTGTGCTGAATATATTTCTGAGTACCTGCTAAGTTTTGTCCAGCTGGCTATCATGATATTGTCTCGCTAGCTGGAAGCTCTGGGTTGCAGAGTGGCACCTACCGCGCCGTGAGTCGGCGCGGGGGGTTTCTTGCTCACTCTGCATGGCTTTTTGTAGTTTTTTGTGCTGATCGCAAAGATCCCTTTATCTATCTTCTGTCTATTTAGTAAGTCGGGCCTCCTTTGATGAAACCTGTCTCATTCCTATGTTTGTGCCTTCCTCTTAACTCACAGTCAATATATGTGGGGGGCTGCTCTTTTCCTTTGGGGAATTTCTCTGAGGCAAGGTGAGGCTATATTTCTCTTTAGGGGAAGTTACCTCTCAGGCTGTGAAGAGTCGTCTAGGCAGAGTCAGGTACGATCCACGGCTAATTCTAGTGTGTGTGATAATAGATTAGGGCTGCGGTCAGCAGAGCTCCCACTTCCCAGAGCTCGCTCTATTTTGCAGTTTTGACTATCAGGTCATCCCCGGTGCTCCTAACCACTAGGTCCAGCCATAACAGTACAACTGGCCAGAAAGTGTTAATGCATCTCAATAGAGGGATAAGAGAAGTTCTGAGACCATTTTTTTTCTCTGCAGTGTGTTTAGTCTTTTTTTTCCCCTAAACCTCTGGGTGGTTCAGAACTCAGGTGTAGATATGGACATTCAAGGTCTGTCCTCTTGTGTGGATAATCTCACTGCAAGGGTACAAGGCATTCAGGATTATATAGTTCAGAATCCTATGTTAGAGCCTAGAATCCCAATTCCTGATTTGTTTTCTGGGGATAGATCAAAGTTTCTGAATTTCAAGAATAATTGTAAACTGTTTCTTGCCCTGAAACCTCACTCCTCTGGTGACCCTAGTCAGCAAGTAAAAATCATTTTTTCCTTGTTGCGTGGTGACCCTCAAGACTGGGCATTCTCCCTTGCGCCAGGAGATCCTGCATTGCTTAATGTAGATGCGTTTTTTCTGGCGCTTGGATTGCTCTATGACGAACCTAATTCTGTGGATCAGGCAGAGAAAATCTTGCTGGCTCTATGTCAGGGTCAGGATGATGCTGAAATGTATTGTCAGAAGTTTAGAAAGTGGTCTGTGCTTACTCAATGGAATGAGTGTGCTCTGGCAGCGATTTTCAGAAAGGGTCTTTCTAAGGGCCTTAAGGATGTTATGGTGGGGTTCCCCACGCCTGCTGGTCTGAATGAATCAATGTCCTTGGCTATTCAGATCGATCGGCGTTTGCGGGAGCGGAAAGTTGTGCACCATATGGCGGTGTCCTCTGAGCAGAGGCCTGAGTCTATGCAATGTGATAGGACTTTGACCAGAACTGAACGGCAAGAGCACAGATGTCAGAATGGGCTGTGTTTTTACTGTGGTGACTCCACTCATGCTATCTCTGATTGTCCTAAGCGCACTAAGCGGTCTGCTAGGTCTGTCACCATTGGTACTATACAGCCTAAATTTCTTTTGTCCGTTACTTTGATTTGCTCTTTGTCATCCTACTCTGTTATGGCGTTTGTGGATTCAGGCGCAGCCTGAATTTGATGGACTTAGAGTATGTCAGGCGCTGTGTTTTTTTCTTGGAGCCCTTGCAGCATCCTATTCCATTAAGGGGAATTGATGCTACGCCTTTGGCCAAGAGTAAGCCTCAGTACTGGACCCAGTTGACCATGTGCATGGCTCCTGCACATCAGGAAGATATTCGCTTTTTGGTGTTGCATAATTTGCATGATGTGGTCGTGTTGGGTTTGCCATGGCTACAGGTCCATAATCCAGTATTGGACTGGAAATCTATGTCTGTGTCCAGTTGGGGTTGTCAAGGGGCCCATGGTGATGTTCCAGCGTTGTCAATTTCTTCTTCCACTCCTTCTGAAGTACCTGAGTTTTTGTCGGATTACCAGGATATATTTGATGAGCCCAAGCCCAGTGCCCTGCCTCCTCATAGGGATTGTGATTGTGCTATTAATTTGATTCCTGGTAGTAAGTTTCCTAAAGGCCGACTTTTCAATTTATCTGTGCCAGAACATGCCGCTATGCGGAGCTATATAAAGGAGTCCTTGGAGAAAGGGCATATTCGCCCGTCGTCATCACCGTTGGGAGCAGGGTTCTTTTTTGTGGCCAAGAAGGATGGTTCTCTGAGACCTTGTATAGATTACCGCCTTCTTAATAAAATCAAGGTCAAATTTCAGTACCCTCTGCCTCTATTGTCTGATTTGTTTGCTCGGATTAAGGGGGCTAGTTGGTTTACCAAGATAGATCTTCGAGGAGCGTATAATCTTGTGCGTATTAAGCAGGGCGATGAATGGAAAACCGCATTTAATACGCCCCAGGGCCATTTTGAGTATCTGGTGATGCCATTCGGGCTTTCTAATGCGCCATCTGTATTCCAGTCCTTTATGCATGACATCTTCCGAAAGTATCTGGATAGATTCATGATAGTATATTTGGATGATATTTTGGTCTTTTCGGATGATTGGGAGTCTCATGTGAAGCAGGTCAGAATGGTGTTCCAAGTCCTTCGTGCTAATTCCTTGTTTGTGAAGGGGTCTAAGTGTCTCTTCGGAGTTCAGAAGGTTTCCTTTTTGGGCTTCATTTTTTCCCCTTCTATTATCGAGATGGATCCAGTTAAAGTCCAGGCCATTTATGATTGGACTCAGCCTACATCTGTGAAGAGCCTTCAGAAATTCCTGGGCTTTGCAAATTTTTACCGTCGCTTTATCACTAATTTTTCTGGTGTTGTCAAACCACTGACTGATTTGACCAAGAAAGGTGCGGATGTGGTAAGTTGGTCCTCTGCGGACGTTGAGGTGTTTCAGGAGCTGAAACGTCGTTTTTCTTCGGCTCCTGTGTTGTGTCAGCCAGATGTTTCGCTCCCTTTTCAGGTCGAGGTTGATGCTTCTGAGATTGGAGCAGGGGCTGTTTTGTCTCAGAGAGGTTCTGATGGCTCTGTGATGAAGCCATGTGCTTTCTTTTCTAGAAAGTTTTCGCCTGCTGAGCGTAATTATGATGTTGGCAATCGGGAGTTGTTGGCCATGAAGTGAGCATTCGAGGAGTGGCGACATTGGCTTGAGGGCGCCAAGCATCGCGTGGTGGTCTTGACGGATCACAAGAATTTGACTTATCTCGAGTCTGCCAAGCGGTTGAACCCTAGACAGGCTCGATGGTCACTGTTTTTCTCCCGTTTCGACTTTGTGGTTTCATACCTTCCGGGTTCTAAGAATGTGAAGGCTGATGCCCTTTCAAGGAGTTTTGTGCCTGATTCTCCGGGAGTTTCTGAGCTGGCTGGTATTCTCAAAGAGGGGGTGATTTTGTCTGCCATCTCCCCTGATTTGCGGTGGGTTCTGCAGGAGTTTCAGGCGGATAGACCTGACCGTTGTCCAGCGGAGAAGCTGTTTGTCCCTGATAGATGGACTAGTAGGGTTATCTCGGAGGTTCATTGCTCGGTGTTGGCTGGTCATCCTGGAATTTTTGGTACCAGAGATTTGGTGGCTAGGTCCTTTTGGTGGCCTTCCTTGTCCCGGGATGTGCGTGCTTTTGTGCAGTCCTGTGGGACTTGTGCTCGGGCGAAGCCCTGCTGTTCTCGTGCCAGTGGGTTACTTTTGCCTTTGCCGGTCCCGAAGAGGCCCTGGACGCATGTTTCCATGGATTTTATTTCAGATCTCCCTGTCTCTCAAAGGATGTCGGTCATCTGGGTGGTTTGTGATCGCTTCTCTAAGATGGTCCATTTGGTACTCTTGCCTAAGTTGCCTTCATCCTCTGATTTGGTTCCGTTGTTTTTCCAGCATGTGGTTCGTTTGCATGGCATTCCAGAGAACATTGTGTCGGACAGAGGTTCCCAGTTTGTTTCGAGGTTTTGGCGGTCCTTTTGTGCTAAGATGGGCATTGATTTGTCTTTTTCTTCTGCTTTCCATCCTCAGACAAATGGCCAAAGTGAGCGAACCAATCAGACTTTGGAGACCTATCTGAGATGCTTTGTTTCTGCTGATCAGGATGATTGGGTGACCTTCTTGCCATTGGCTGAATTCGCCCTTAATAATCGGGCCAGTTCGGCTACTTTGGTTTCACCTTTTTATTGTAATTCTGGTTTTCATCCTCGTTTTTCTTCAGGGCAGGTTGAGCCTTCGGACTGTCCTGGTGTGGATTCTGTGGTGGACAGGTTGCAGCAAATTTGGACTCATGTAGTGGACAATTTGACATTGTCACAGGAGAAGGCTCAACGTTTCGCTAACCGCTGTCGCCGTGTTGGTCCTCGACTTCGTGTTGGGGATCTGGTTTGGCTGTCATCTCGTTATGTTCCTATGAAGGTTTCTTCTCCTAAGTTTAAGCCTCGTTTTATTGGGCCTTATAAGATTTCTGAAATCCTCAATCCTGTGTCATTTCGTTTGGACCTTCCAGCTTCTTTTGCCATCCATAATGTGTTCCATAGGTCGTTGTTGCAGAGATATGTGGCGCCTATGGTTCCTTCCATTGACCCTCCTGCTCCGGTGTTGGTCGAGGGAGAATTGGAGTATGTGGTGGAGAAGATTTTAGATTCTCATATCTCGAGACGGAAACTTCAGTATCTGGTCAAATGGAAGGGCTATGGTCAGGAAGATAATTCCTGGGTTCTTGCCTCCGATGTCCATGCTGCCGATTTGGTTCGTGCCTTTCATTTGGCTCGTCCTCATCGGCCGGGGGGTTCTGGTGAGGGTTCGGTGACCCCTCCTCAAGGGGGGGGTATTGTTGTGAACTCTGTTCTGGAACTCCCTCCTGTGGTCAGGAATGGTATTTCTGTGAGTTCTGTCCATGGGTTCCCTCTGGTGGCTGAAAGTGGAGCTGCTGGTCTGGAGGTGGCTTCCTCAGCTGCATCGTTTAAAGACTGGGCTGGTTCCTCTATTTAACTCTGCTCAGATCGTTACCTGATGCCAGTTGTCAATGTATCTGTACTGGTTCAGATCTCACTTGGATCTCCTGATGACCTGTCTACTTCAGCAGAAGCTAAGTCCCTGTTAAGCTCATTTGTTGTTAATTTGTGTGCTGAATATATTTCTGAGTACCTGCTAAGTTTTGTCCAGCTGGCTATCATGATATTGTCTCGCTAGCTGGAAGCTCTGGGTTGCAGAGTGGCACCTACCGCGCCATGAGTCGGCGCGGGGGGTTTCTTGCTCACTCTGCGTGGCTTTTTGTAGTTTTTTGTGCTGACCGCAAAGATCCCTTTATCTATCTTCTGTCTATTTAGTAAGTCGGGCCTCCTTTGCTGAAACCTGTCTCATTCCTATGTTTGTGCATTCCTCTTAACTCACAGTCAATATATGTGGGGGGGCTGCTCTTTTCCTTTGGGGAATTTCTCTGAGGCAAGGTGAGGCTATATTTCTCTTTAGGGGAAGTTACCTCTCAGGCTGTGAAGAGTCGTCTAGGCAGAGTCAGGTACGATCCACGGCTAATTCTAGTGTGTGTGATAATAGATTAGGGCTGCGGTCAGCAGAGCTCCCACTTCCCAGAGCTCGCTCTATTTTGCAGTTTTGACTATCAGGTCATCCCCGGTGCTCCTAACCACTAGGTCCAGCCATAACAGGTTTCCACTGTTTAAGCACATCAAGGGCTCTGCAAACTCAATGTGACGCCTGCAGACCATTCCACCTAAGTCTGCATTCCAAATGGCGCTCCTTACCTTCTGAGCTCTGCCATGCGCCCAAACGGTGGTCCCCCCACATATGGGGTATCAGCGTACTCAGGACAAATTGGACAACAACTTTTGCTGTCCAATTTCTCCTGTTACCCTTGGGAAAATAACAAATTGGGGGCAGAAATATAATTTTTGTGACATAATATGATTTTTTATTTTTACGGCTCTACATTATAAACTTCTGTGAAGCACTTGGTGGGTCAAAGTGCTCACCACACATCTAGATAAGTTCCCTAGGGGGTCTACTTTCCAAAATGGTGTCACTTGTGGGGGGTTTCCACTGTTTAAGCACATCAGGGGCTCTCCAAACGCGACATAGCGTCCTATCTCAATTAAAGTCAATTTTGCATTGAAAAGTCAAACGCGCTCTTTCCCTTCTGAGCTCTGCCATGTGCCCAAACAGTGGTTTACCCCCACATATGGGGTATCAGAGTACTCAGGACAAATAGCACACCAAATTTCGGTGTCCAATTTCTTCTGTTACCCTTGGGAAAATTGGGGGCGAAAAGATCATTTTTGTGAAAAAATATGATTTTTTATTTTTACGACTCTACATTATAAACTTCTGTGAAGCACTTGGTGGGTCAAAGTGCTCACCACACATCTAGATAAGTTCCTTAGGGGTCTAGTTTCCACAACTGCATCACTTGTGGGCGATTTCAATGTTTAGGCACATCAGGGGCTCTCCAAACGTGACATGGTGTCCTATCTCAATTCCAGTCAATTTTGCATTGAAAAGTCAAACGTTGAAAAGGTAAAACAGTGCTCCTTCCTTTCCGAGCTCTCAGTGTGCCCAACATATGGCATTTCAGTGTACTCAGGACAAATTGGACAACAACTTTTTGGGTCTAATTTCTCTTGTTACCCTTGGGAAAATAAAAATTTTGGGGCTAAAAAAATCATTTTTGTGGGAAAAAAATGATTTTTTATTTTCACGGCTCTGCGTTATAAACTGTAGTGAAACACTTGGGGGTTGAAAGTTCTCACAACACATCTAGATAAGTTCCTTGGGCGTCTAGTTTCCAATATGGGGTCACTTGAAAGAGGTTTCTACTGTTTAGGTACATCAAGGCCTCTGCAAATGCAACGTGACACCTGCAGACCAATCCATCTAAGTCTGCATTCCAAACGGCGCTCCTTCCCTTCTGAGCTCTGTCATGCGCCCAAACAGTTGTTTACCCCCACATATGGGGTATGAGCGTACTCAGGACAAATTGTACAACAACTATTGGGGTCCAATTTCTCCTGTTACCCTTGGTAAAATAAAACAAATTGGAGCTGAAGTAATTTTTTTGTGAAAATAAGTTAAATGTTCAATTTTTTTTAAACATTCCAAAAATTCCTGTGAAACACCTGAAGGGTTAATAAACTTTTTGAATGTGGTTTTGAGCACCTTGAATTTTAAGAATGGTGTCACACTTGGGTATTTTCTATCATATAGACCTCTCAAAGTGACTTCAAATGTGATGTAGTCCCTAAAAAAAATGGTGTTGTAAAAATGAGAAATTGCTTGTCAAATTTTAACCCATGTAACTCCCTAACAAAAAAGATATTGGTTCCAAAATTGTGCTGATGTAAAGTAAACATGTGGGAAATGTTACCTATTAAGAATTTTGTGTGACATATCTCTGTGATTTAAGGGCATAAAAATTCAAATTTGGAAAATTGCGCAATTTTCAAAATGTTCTCCAAATTTCCATTTTTTTCACAAATAATCGCAGGTAATATCAAAGAAATTTTTACCACTATCATGAAGTACAATATGTTTTGAGAAAACACTATCAGAATCATCAGGATCCGTTGAAGCGTTCCAGTGTTATAACCTCATAAAGGGACAGTGGTCAGAATTGTAAAAATTGGCCCGGTCATTAACATGCAAACCACCCTTGGGGGTAAAGGGGTTAAAAAAAACTGTTTTGGTTTGGTAGGATTTTTAAAAATCCATAAAACCTGTGCAATATGACAACATTATTCCCAGATACCATATGATAGTCAGAAAGGCACGCAGGCATGTTTTCCATGCTGTTCCCTTTTAGTTTTAGTTCATTCCCATCCATTTCAGCTTTCTTCTCATTCCACCAGACCTATTTGTTGGGTACAGCAGAAAAATATTCGGATATCCCATTGACTTGCATTAGATTTGTTATTCGGTACGAAAACACGGATGCTAGAAATTATTTGTGTCGATTTTCCCTAATCTGAATATTTTACTATTTGCTCATCACTAATTTCCAGCTTTACCGAACGCTGAGTCCGTGGCACAAATTTTCATCAGCAGAATTGTAAAAATACATGGTATCCTGACCAATATTGTTTCTCCCTCTGGGGATCCATCTTTCATTTTCTTGTACATTTCACCTGCAGTCTATTGGGCAGAATCTGGAGATTTATGTTAGGTGTTTTGTGTCTGAGAATCAGGAGGATTGGGTTACCTTACGTACCGATAGCCGAATTCGCAGTAAATCGTTGTCATGAATCTACTGGTAAGTCCTCATTTTTCCGGGCATATGGGTTTCATCCTCAGTTCAGCTCATCATCAATTACATCCATGTGGGAGGGGGTTACTAATAATTTGAAGAAGATGGGATCAAAATATAAGAGTGTGGCTGATCAGAGACGTTTGATGGGTCCAGACCTGCGTGTGGTTGACTTGGTGTGGTTGTCCTTTAGGAACATTAAGTTGAAGGTTCCATCTTGGAAACTGGGTCCCAGATTTATCGGGCCTTTTGAGATCGTAACTATCGTCAATTCCGTAGCATTCTGCCTTGCTTTCCAGCCTACTTTTAGGATCCATAATGTATTTCATCAATCTCTCCTCAAAAAATACTTTGCATCTTCAGTACCATTGCCACTACCACCATCTCCTGTCATTGTCGATGGAAACGTAGAATTTCGGATGGCGAAAATGATGGATTCTTGCTTATTTCGCCAGTGTCTGCAGTACCTGGTACATTGGAGGGGCTACGGTCCTGCGGAGAGGATGTGGGTGCCAGCATCTGACGTCCATAGGCCACATTGATCCGGTCTTTTCACGTCGTGCACCCTGATATGATATTAGCCCGCGCTCTGATACTCCAGCAGTATTGGAAATGGTGCTAGACAAGTTTTTTTTTGTGGACAACAAATTGATTTTCCAAGTGTTCAAATTCACATGAAACTGCAAATTTCAGGAAATTCAACATGAACTCGATCCACCATGGATCAATCTGCTCATCTGGAGTGGTTCACTTTAATTATTGGCCCCTGTAGGATAACTGGTAATGGCTGTTCACTGATGAATAGAAAAAATTATGACAGCTCACTGAATA
The DNA here is from genome assembly GCF_051348905.1 of Ranitomeya variabilis. Taxonomy (NCBI): domain Eukaryota; kingdom Metazoa; phylum Chordata; class Amphibia; order Anura; family Dendrobatidae; genus Ranitomeya; species Ranitomeya variabilis. The sequence continues at coordinate 193,595,668 of NC_135238.1, forward strand.
TACTAAATTTATCTAAATGAAAAATCAGAGCTTCAAAGGCTACATGCTGTGGTATTGATGTATAAATAGAAATAGCATCACAACTAATCCATAAAAATTTATCAGACCATAGTTTTTTAGAAAATTGATCTAGAATATCTCCAGAGTCTCTAATATAACTAGGTGATCTCTGTAATGAATCCAACCACTCACTTAAATGCCCATTTGCTGAGCCTATGCCGGTAACAATCGGTCTCATGGGGGAGGATTTATTCCTTTTACAACCTTTGGAAGCGCATGTAAGGTTGTAATAAAAGTTTGCATCTCAGAACAACTGAATGATATTAATGCTATTAACAGCTTGGGCCGCCATATTTCTTCTGCTGCTAAACATTTTATTTCTGTGCACCAGAGACAGGTTACTTCGCTACAAATATGTGGTTTGGAACGAGTATATAAATCTGCACGAGGTGGAGACCTGAGAAGACGCCTCCTAACCAGGGAGACTTTTGGGATCTTTAACCTGGGCTCTTGCTTTCCCCAATTTTTAAATTTGAAGAGTGAAATTGTACATCATTATTAGCATATTTTTTCAAAATATTTTTTTTTCTCTCTTTTTCTTTTTCATACAAAAAGGTTTTTGACGTTAGCCAATTGTGCCTTCCTTTTCGTCCATTGTCATTCTATATGTTCAAACTTTGCACTAGAAATGTCTTTGCAGAATTAGCATTTTTGTACCACCTATTTTTGATATGTTAATTGTCTACACATGAGTTTAAGGTGGATGCTGTGCTCTTTATGAACTAGCTTTGAGAAAGAACGGTTGCATCCGTTCGAAACCCGTCGCTTTCTGCATTTCTGCTTTGTATCAGAATGATACTTTTTAAAGAAATTTTACCAAGAGCTGGAAGTATCTTTTTAAAAAAAAAAAATAAATTCTGTTCACTGGTGAACATGTAAAGAATGCGACAGGCCAAAGTTTACTTCTATGCCCCAAAACACGCTATATAAGGGTCCCTGGTTGTGTGCTCGTATTACTGATTCAGCGGCTGACACCTTATAACTATGTTCTGCCATAATTTGTGCGATACTGGAACCCTTTAGCTCCGCAATGACTAAGACAGACAGGTTTATGAGAATAAACTGTCGTATACTAGGTCTGGAACATGGGTACAATAGGTATCAGGAATAATGCTTAAGTTTTTCATCTGTTGTGGACAGCAGCACTTTACTTGTGTAGCATGTTGAAAATGAATAACAGGCTATGCTGAGGGCCTACAACTTCAAAGTACAGGACCACACATATCTATTTGTTGTGCTGTGACTACTGTCCCTAATGCCACACACCGTGGACTACTTAAAGGAGCTACCAAACCTTATGGACATGCCTCAGCTTGGCTGATCCCGTAAGCTTTTCAGAATGACCTCCGGGTTTGGTTAATACTAAAACTTACTTAATATCCACTTTCAGTAAATACCTCAACTTGTCTTCTTTGAGGAGAAATTGCCGCCACTGTTGCTTGAATGCTGAAAACTTGCTACCTTGCAGGTCTGCTCTTTACTCAGACATGATTATGGCCAGAACTGACTGAGGGTGTACTTTCTTCTCCGTAGCTCAGCCAAGACTTACAATAAAAACAGGAACTAACTCTTAGTAAAAGATTCACGCTTCTTAATCTGGCAGTCTGATGGATGAATCTAACTTTGTGAACACTAAGAGAATACTACCTGCCTGATCGCATTGTGCTGATTGTAAAATTTGAAGGATATCGGATAGATAATACAGTAGGACTGTCTTTCAGGGGTTGACCTAAGGGTACTGTCTCACAGTGGCACTTTGGTCGCTACGACAGCACGATCCGTGACGCTCCAGCGTCGCTCCATTATCGCTCCAGCGTCGTAGACTGTGGTCACACTTCGCAATGCACGGCGCTGGAGCGATAATTTAATGACGTATTTGCGATGTAGAAGCCGTTAGTTACTGTGCGCACATCGTATACAATATCGTGCACACCTTTGTTACACGATGCGATCATGCCGCCACAGCGGGACACTTGACGACGAAAGAAAGTTTCAAACGATCTGCTACGACATACGATTCTCAGCGGGGTCCCTGATTGCAGTAGCGTGTCAGACACAGCGAGATCGTAAGTATATCGCTGGAACATCACGGATTGTGCCGTCGTAGCGACCAAAGTGCCACTGTGAGACGGTACCTTAAGGCTCCACGTTCCAATGAAGCGAAATCTGAATTTCAATATATCACAACATTTTGGAAAATTGTAGTTTTCAACTTTGTGATAAAAGCTTGGTGAAGGCTCTTTTCTGTTTCAGCAGAACTGTGACCCAGTGTGCACAAAACAAGATCCATAAAGGCATGCTTAGGTTTAGATTGCTGTTTTAGAACTTGACTGGCCACACAGAGCCCTGAACTCAACTCCATCAAAAAACTTAGGCATAAACTTGAAGAGACTGTAAGCCTGGCCCGCCCATCCTATTGTAGTGTCCTCAAGGCCCCCAACATGTCAGGTTCTCAAGATTTTCTTAGTATTGCACAGGTGGTGGAAGTATCATCAAGGCATCAGGAATTCTTTCACCAGTGCAATTCTATGGAAATCCTGAAAACATGACCTGCTGGGGGCCTTGAGGACTGAAGTTTGGGAAACACTGAAGGACAAAAATTTCAAGACGTCTTCCAAAATCTTGGAGAAAACCTTCTCAAAAGAGTGGGTGCTATTTTAGCTGCAAAGTGGGGACCTACTCCATATTGATGTCTGTGGATTTAGAAATGGAGGTCATACAATTTCTTGTAGGTGTAATGTTTAGGGGTCTGAATTCTTTTGTCTATATATTGTAGACATGTGTATGTTCATGTGCTCTGTATTCTGGGATGCTGAAAGATTGCTTAGCTATTGTACTTAAAGTTTAGTTTCAAAGCTGCATGGGTGACTAGATCAGGTATGGGTTTGTGTATGCTGATACAGAAAATTTGTCATTTTCCTAAGGTTATAACAGAACTAAGTCCTGACCAGATTCGCAAATAGCCTGTGAGAGAAAAGCAATAAGTGGTACGCAGGAACAGCGGGAACTTTGCAGCAGTATAACAGTAATTTAAGGGCAGCAGCATCTGTACTTGTCAAAGTATGAACCTTGCTCCTTCCCACTGTGGAAGAAAAGTGCTGCTCTCTTAACTAACTGTAAAAGTAATGTAAGATCTAAGCAAAAATACACAATCTCTCTTTATTTAATAAAGCCAGCACTACTGCACCCATCGTAATAGTCGTAAAGAATGGAAAAGGTACAAGCTTTGCAAAAATGAGTTTTATATTATGGCTTGATAAAGGTAAAAATGAAAAGCCACAGCTGTGAGAATCCAGAATGAATAAATTATGGCATAAACAATAAGATTTATGAATTTTCCAACAACAGCAAATAGTAAAAAGTATAAAAACACGCCTATAGTGGATATAAAAAGTCTTCACATCCCTGATGAAATGCCAGGTTCTTGTCATGTAAATAATCATCTCATATCTTTTTAGCTGGAGAAAGAAAAATAAAGATCTGAAATAATATGGTTGCATAAACATGCACTTCTTTAAACTAATATTTTATTGAAGTACCCTTTAACTTTGGGACAGCATTTCCGTCTTTTTGGGTGGGAGTCTATTAGCATGGCACATCTAAAGTTGGCAATCTTGGCCCACGCTTTCTTGCAGTAGCGCTACAAATCTATCAGATTGCAAGTGCATTTCCTGTGTGCGGCGCCCTCTTCAGGTCATCACACAGATTTTCAGTTGGATTCCGGTCTGAGATCAGTCTGGGCCTGTTGTGAATTCTGTTGTGGGTTCTGCTCTTGGGCTCCCTCCGGTGGTTATAAGTGGTAGTGCTGCTGTTTGTCCTTCACAGCAGTCATCAGGTGCGTCCACTTCGGACGGGGCTATTTAGTCTGGCTTCACCCTTTAGTGAGTGCCAGTTGTTCATTGTTTCTGGAGGATTCACATCCCTTCCTGGTCGCTCCTGCTTGCAGTTCATTTCTACAAGATAAGTTCTGCTTGTTTTTCTGCCCACATGTTGTGGGCCTCATTGTTCAGTGCATTGCATGTTTTTTCTTGTCCAGCTTTATCTGTGTAAGGATTTATGCAGCCAAGCTGGAATCTCTGGAGAGGCAGATTTACCCTCCATGTCTTTAGTTAGATGTGGAGTTTTTGTATTATCTGTGGTGGACATTTCATAGTATTTTAACCCCTTAATCCCATATGACGTACTATCCCGTCGAGGTGGGGTGGGCCTTAATTCCCACCGACGGGATAGTACGTCATAGCCGATCGGCCGCGCTCACGGGGGGAGCGCGGCCGATCGCGGCCGGGAGTCAGCTGCCTATCGCAGCTGACATCCGGCACTATGTGCCAGGAGCGGTCATGGACCGCCCCCGGCACATTAACCCCCGACACACCGCGATCAAACATGATCGCGGTGTACCGGCGGTACAGGGAAGCATCGCGCAGGGAGGGGGCTCCCTGCGTGCTTCCCTGAGACGATCGGTACAAGGCGATGTACTCACCTTGTACCGAGCGTCTTCTCCATGCAGGCCCCGGATCCAAAATGGCCGCGGGGCTGCATCCGGGTCCTGCAGGGAGTACTTCCGGGTCGGAGCAGGCTGCAGAGCAGCCTGCTCCGATGAAAGTATGATCACCGATCTGATAGAGTGCTATGCAAACTATCAGATTGGTGATCTGTGATGTCCCCCCCTGGGACAAAATAAAAAAGTAAAAAAAAAAATTTTCACATGTGTAAAAAAAAATAAAAAAAAAAATTCCTAAATAAAGAAGAAAAAAAATAAATAATATTCCCATAAATACATTTCTTTATCTAAAGAAAAACAGCAAAACAATAAAAGTACACATATTTAGTATCGCCGCGTCCGTAACGACCCAACCTATAAAACTATCCCACTAGTTAACCCCTTCAGTGAACACCGTAAGAAAAAAAAAAAAAACGAGCCAAAAAAACAACGCTTTATTATCATACCGCCGAACAAAAAGTGGAATAAAACGCGATCAAAAAGACGGATATAAATAACCATGGTACCGCTGAAAACATCATCTTGTCCCGCAAAAAAAGAGCCACCATAAAGCATCATAACCAAAAAGATAAAAAAGTTATAGTCCTCAGAATAAAGCGATGCCAAAATAATTATTTTTTCTATAAATTAGCTTTTATCGTATAAAAGCGCCAAAACATAAAAAAATGATATAAATGAGATATCGCTGTAATCGTACTGACCCGATGAATAAAACTGCTTTATCAATTTTACCAAACGTGAAACGGTATAAACGCCTCCCCCAAAAGAAACTCATGAATAGCTGGTTTTTGGTCATTCTGCCTCACAAAAATCAGAATAAAAAGCGATCAAAAACTGTCACATGTCCAAAAATGTTACCAATAAAAACGTAAACTCGTCCCGCAAAAAACAAGACCTCAAATGAATCTGTGGACCAAAATACGGAAAAATTATAGGTCTCAAAATGTGGAGACGCAAAAACTTTTTTGCTATAAAAAGCGTCTTTTAGTGTGTGACAGCTGCCAATCATAAACATCCGATATAAAAAACGCTATAAAAGTAAATCAAACCCCCTTCATCACCCCCTTAGTTAGGGAAAAATAATAAAATTAAAAAAATGTTTTTATTTCCATTTTCCCATTAGGGCTAGGGTTAGGGTTAGGGCTAGGGTTAGGGCTAAGGTTAGGTCTAGGGTTAGGGCTAGGGTTAGAGTTAGGGCTAGGGTTATGGCTAGGGTTAGGGTTGGAGCTAGGGTTGGAGCTAAAGTAAGGGTTGGGGCTAAAGTTAGGGATAGGGTTGGGGCTAAAGTTAGGGTTAGGGTTGGGGCTAAAGTTAGGTTAGGGTTTGGATTACATTTACGGTTGGGAGTAGGGTTGGGATTAGAATTAGGGGTATGTCAGGGTTAGGGGTGTGGTTAGGGTTACAGATGGGATTAGGGTTAGGGGTGTGTTTAGATTAGAGTTTCAGGTAGAATTGGGGAGTTTCCACTGTTCAGGCACATCAGGGGCTCTCCAAACGCGACATGGCGTCCGATCTCAATTCCAGACAATTCTGCGTTGAAAAAGTAAAACAGTGCTCCTTCCCTTCCGAGCTTTCCCGTGCGCCCAAACAGGGGTTTACCCCAACATATGGGGCATCAGCGTACTCGGGACAAATTGGACAACAAAATTTGCGGTCCAAGTTCCCTTGTTATCCTTGGGAAAATAAAAATTTGGGGGGCTAAAAATCATTTTTGTGAAAAAAAAAAAGAATTTTTATTTTCACGGCTCTGCGTTATAAACAGTAGTGAAACACTTTGGGGTTCAAAGTTCTCACAACACATCTAGACAAGTTCCTTGGGAGGTCTAGTTTCCAATATGGGGTCACTTGTAGGGGGTTTGTACTGTTTGGGTACATCAGGGGCTCTGGAAATGGAACGTGATGCCTGCAGACCAATCAATCCAAGTCTGCATTCCAAATGGCGCTCCTTCGCTTCCGAGCTCTGCCATGCGCCCAAACAGTGGTTCCCCCCCACATATGGGGTATCAGCGTACTCAGGACAAATTGGACAACAACTTTCGGTGTCCAATTTATCATGTTACCCTTGTAAAAATACAAAACTTGGGGCTAAAAAATCATTTTTATGAAAAAAAAAAAAAGATTTTTATTTTCACGGCTCTGCGTTATAAACTGTAGTGAAACACTTTGGGGTTCAAAGTTGTCACAACACATCTAGATAAGTTCCTTGGGAGGTCTAGTTTCCAATATGGGGTCACTTGTGGGGGGTTTGTACTGCTTGGGTACATCAGGTGCTCTACAAATGCAACGTGACGCCTGCAGACCAATCAATCTAGGTCTGCATTCCAAATGGTGCTCCTTCCCTTCCGAGCTCTGCCATGTGCCCAAACAGTGGTTCCCCCCCACATATGGGGTATCAGCGTACTCAGGACAAATTGGACAACAACTTTTGGGGTCCAATTTATCCTGTTACCCTTGTAAAAATACAAAACTGGGGGCTAAAAAATATTTTTTCTGAAAAAAAAAGATTTTTATTTTCACGGCTCTGCGTTATAAACTGTAGTGAAACACTTTGGGGTTCAAAGTTCTCAACACATCTAGATAAGTTCCTTGCGAGGTCTAGTTTCCAATATGGGGTCACTTGTGGGGGGTTTGTACTGCTTGGGTACATCAGGGGCTCTGCAAATGCAACGTGATGCCTGCAGACCAATCAATCTAAGTCTGCATTCCAAATGGCGCTCCTTCCCTTCTGAGCTCTGCCATGTGCCCAAACAGTGGTTCCCCCCCACATATGGGGTATCAGCGTACTCAGGACAAATTGGACAACAACTTTTGGGGTCCAATTTATCCTGTCACCTGTTGTGAACTCTATTTCTGGGCTCCCTCTTGTGGTCACAAGTGGTACTGTGTGAGTGCTGTCTTTCTGCAGGTTTGTGACTGGCATCAGCTGTCTCGTTATCTGTGGGCTGGTTTTCTATTTAAGCTCACTTGGACTCTCAGTCTATGCCTGCTGTCAATGTATTCAGTGCTATTCTGATTCCTTCTGACTACCTTGCTCCCAGTCTCTTCAAGAGAAGCTAAGTTTCCGTTTTGTTCATTTTTTGATCATCAGTGTTCTATATGTTTCTTGTCCAGCTTGCTAATATGTGATTTCCCAGCTTGCTGGTAGCTCTGGGGGGCTGAGTTTCTCCCCCCACACCATTAGTTGGTGTGGGGGTTCTTGAATTCTCAGCGTGGATATTTTGGTAGGGTTTTTTACTGACCGCACAGTTCGCTATCTGTCTTCTGCTATCTAGTATTAGTGGGCCTCATTTGCTGAATCTGTTTTCATTCCTACGTGTGTCTTTTCTCCTTACCTCACCGTTATTATTTGTTGGGGCTTCCTATATCTTTGGGGTTATTTCTCTTGAGGCAAGTGAGGTCTTGCTTTCTCTTTAGGGGTAGTCAGTTTCTCAGGCTGCGTCGAGACGTCCAGGATTTTAGGCACGTTCACCGGCTACCTTTAGTGTGTTTGGATAGGATCAGGTTTTGCGGTCAGTCCAGTTACCACCTCCCTAGAGCTCGTGTCTATGTTTAGTTACTTAGCTAGTATTTCCTGTGATCCCCAGCCACTGGGATCATAACAGTACAGCAGGCCATAAAGTGTTTTATGCATCGCATGAAGTGGGATAAAAGAAGTCCTGAGTACAATTTTTTTTTTCCTCCTTTGCTGCAGTCTGTCTAGCTTCTCTCATCCCCTTAATCTCTGGGAGGCATTGAGTTCAGCTGCAGACATGGATATTCAGAGTCTGACTTCTAGTGTGGATCATCTTGCTGCAAAGGTGCAAAATATTCAGGATTTTGTTGTTCATAGCCCTATGTCTGAGCCAAAGATACCTATTCCTGAGTTGTTTTCTGGAGATAGATCTAGGTTTCTGAATTTTAGGAATAATTGTAAATTGTTTCTATCTTTGAGACCTCGTTCCTCTGGTGATTCCGCTCAGCAAGTTAAAATTGTTATCTCCTTGTTACGCGGCGACCCTCAAGATTGGACTTTCTCTCTGGCACCAGGAGATCCTGCATTGCTGAATGTGGATGCGTTTTTTCTGGCGCTTGGTTTGCTTTATGAGGAACCTAATCTTGAGAACCAGGCAGAAAAGGCTTTGCTGGCTATCTCTCAGGGGCATGATGAAGCGGAAATATATTGTCAAAAATTTCGGAAATGGTCGGTGCTTACTCAGTGGAATGATGCGGAGTTATATAAAGGAGTCTTTGGCGAAGGGACATATTCGCCCATCCTCCTCCCCTCTTGGTGCAGGATTCTTTTTTGTGGCCAAGAAGGATGGTTCTCTAAGACCTTGTATAGATTATCGTCTTCTAAATAAAATCACGGTCAAATTTCAGTATCCTTTGCCATTATTGTCTGATCTGTTTGCTCGGATTAAGGGATCCAGTTTGGTTCACCAAGATAGATCTTCGTGGTGCGTATAACCTTGTGCGTATCAAGCAGGGGGACGAATGGAAAACAGCATTTAATACGCCCGAAGGCCATTTTGAGTACTTGGTGATGCCTTTTGGACTCTTTAATGCTCCTTCTGTGTTTCAGTCCTTTATGCATGACATTTTCTGAGAATATCTGGATATATTTATGATTGTGTATCTGGATGACATTTTGGTCTTTTCTAATGATTGGGAGTCCCATGTGAAGCAGGTCAGGATGGTGTTTCAGGTCCTGCGTGCTAATGCCTTATTTGTGAAGGGCTCAAAATGTCTCTTCGGAGTACAGAAGGTTTCCTTTTTGGGTTTTATTTTTTCTCCTTCTACTATTGAGATGGACCCAGTCAAGGTCCAGGCTATTCATGACTGGACTCAGCCTACATCTGTTAAGAGTCTTCAGAAGTTCTTGGGTTTTGCTAATTTTTACCGTCGCTTCATCGCTAATTTTTCTGGCGTGGTTAAGCCCTTGACGGATTTGACCAAGAAAGGTTCTCATGTGACTAATTGGTCTCCTGCGGCAGTGGAAGCCTTTCGGGAGCTGAAGCGCCGGTTTTCTTCAGCTCCAGTCTTATGTCAGCCTGATGTCTCTCTTCCTTTCCAGGTCAAGGTGGATGCTTCTGAGATTGGAGCAGGGGCTGTTTTGTCGCAGAGAAGCTCTGATGGCTCTGTGATGAAGCCTTGTTGTTGTGAATTTGCTTTTTGCTCCCTCTAGTGGTTACTAGTTTTTTGACTCTGGTTTTTCTGTCATTCCTTTTATCCGCACCTGGGTCGTTAGTTAGGGGTGTTGCTATATAAGCTCCCTAGACCTTCAGTTCAATGCCTGGCAACGTAGTTATCAGAGCTAGTCTGCTGTGCTCTTGTCTACTGATCCTGGTTCCAGTTATATCAGCTAAGTCTGCCTTTTGCTTTTTGCTATTTGTTTTGGTTTTGTATTTTTGTCCAGCTTGTTCCAAATCTATATCCTGACCTTTGCTGGAAGCTCTAGGGGGCTGGTGTTCTCCCCCCGGACCGTTAGACGGTTCGGGGGTTCTTGAATTTCCAGTGTGGATTTTGATAGGGTTTTTGTTGACCATATAAGTTACCTTTCTTTATTCTGCTATCAGTAAGCGGGCCTCTCTGTGCTAAACCTGGTTCATTTCTGTGTTTGTCATTTCCTCTTACCTCACCGTTATTATTTGTGGGGGGCTTCTATCCAGCTTTGGGGTCCCCTTCTCTGGAGGCAAGAAAGGTCTTTTGTTTTCCTCTACTAGGGGTAGCTAGATTCTCCGGCTGGAGCGTGTCATCTAGAATCAACGTAGGAATGATCCCCGGCTACTTCTAGTGTTGGCGTTAGGAGTAGATATATGGTCAACCCAGTTACCACTGCCCTATGAGCTGGATTTTTGTATTCTGCAGACTTCCACGTACCTCTGAGACCCTCGCCATTGGGGTCATAACACTTGTGCCTTCTTTTCAAGAAAGTTTTCGCCTGCCGAGCGGAATTATGATGTTGGTAATCGGGAGTTGTTGGCTATGAAGTGGGCATTTGAGGAGTGGCGACATTGGCTCGAGGGAGCTAGGCATCGTGTGGTGGTCTTGACTGATCACAAAAATCTGATTTATCTCGAGTCTGCCAAGCGCCTGAATCCTAGACAGGCTCGTTGGTCGTTGTTTTTCTCCCTTTTCGATTTCGTGGTTTCGTACCTGCCTGGTTTGAAGAACGTGAAGGCTGATTCCCTTTCTAGGAGTTTTGTGCCTGACTCTCCGGGAGTTTCAGAGCCGGCTGGTATCCTCAAAGAGGGAGTGATTTTGTCTGCCATTTCCCCAGATTTGCGACGAATGCTGCAGAAATTTCAGGCTGATAGACCTGACCGTTGCCCACCAGAGAGACTGTTTGTCCCAGATAGATGGACCAGCAGAGTTATTTCCGAGGTTCATTCTTCGGTGTTGGCAGGTCATCCTGGGATTTTTGGTACCAGAGATTTGGTGGCTAGGTCCTTCTGGTGGCCTTCCTTATCGCGGGATGTGCGTTCCTTTGTGCAGTCCTGTGGGATTTGTGCTCGGGCTAAGCCTTGCTGTTCTCGTGCCAGCGGTTTGCTTTTGCCTTTGCCTGTCCCGAAGAGGCCTTGGACGCACATTTCCATGGATTTTATTTCAGATCTTCCAGTATCTCAGAGAATGTCTGTCATCTGGGTGGTGTGTGATCGTTTTTCCAAAATGGTCCATTTGGTGCCCTTGCCTAAGTTGCCTTCCTCCTCCGATTTGGTTCCTTTATTTTTTCAGAATGTGGTTCGCTTGCACGGCATCCCTGAAAATATTGTGTCTGACAGAGGATCCCAGTTTGTGTCCAGATTTTGGCGGATTTTTTGTGCTAAGATGGGCATTGATTTGTCTTTTTCGTCGGCCTTCCATCCTCAGACGAATGGCCAAACCGAGCGAACTAATCAGACGTTGGAAACTTATTTAAGATGTTTTGTTTCTGCTGATCAGGATGATTGGGTGACTTTTTTGCCATTGGCCGGGTTTGCCCTTAATAATCGGGCTAGTTCTGCTACTTTGGTTTCGCCTTTTTTCTGCAATTCTGGTTTTCATCCTCGTTTTTCCTCGGGTCAGGTTGAGCCTTCTGACTGTCCGGGGGTGGATTCTGTGGTGGATAGGTTGCAGCAGATTTGGAACCATGTGGTGGACAATTTGAAGTTGTCACAGGAGAAGGCTCAGCGCTTTGCCAACCGCCGTCGCGGTGTTGGTCCCCGACTTCGTGTTGGGGATTTGGTATGGCTGTCTTCTCGGTATGTTCCTATGAAGGTTTCCTCTCCTAAATTCAAGCCTCGCTTCATCGGTCCTTATAAGATTTTGGAAATCCTTAAACCGGTGTCTTTTCGTTTGGACCTCCCAGCATCGTTTGCCATTCATAATGTGTTCCATAGGTCTTTGTTGCGGAGGTATGTGGTGCCTGTGGTTCCTTCTGTTGAGCCTCCTGCTCCGGTGCTGGTTGAGGGTGAATTGGAGTATGTGGTGGAGAAGATCTTGGATTCTCGTATTTCCAGACGGAGGCTTCAGTATTTAGTTAAGTGGAAGGGCTATGGTCAGGAGGATAATTCCTGGGTTGTCGCCTCTGATGTCCATGCTGCCGATTTGGTTTGTGCATTCTATGCGGCTCATCCTCATCGCCCTGGGGGTCTTGATGAGGGTTCGGTGACCCCTCCTCAAGGGGGGGTACTGTTGTGAACTCTATTTCTGGGCTCCCTCTTGTGGTCACAAGTGGTACTGTGTGAGTGCTGTCTTTCTGCAGGTTTGTGACTGGCATCAGCTGTCTCGTTATCTGTGGGCTGGTTTTCTATTTAAGCTCACTTGGACTCTCAGTCTATGCCTGCTGTCAATGTATTCAGTGCTATTCTGATTCCTTCTGACTACCTTGCTCCCAGTCTCTTCAAGAGAAGCTAAGTTTCCGTTTTGTTCATTTTTTGATCATCAGTGTTCCATATGTTTCTTGTCCAGCTTGCTAATATGTGATTTCCCAGCTTGCTGGTAGCTCTGGGGGGCTGAGTTTCTCCCCCCACACCGTTAGTTGGTGTGGGGGTTCTTGAATTCTCAGCGTGGATATTTTGGTAGGGTTTTTTACTGACCGCACAGTTTGCTATCTGTCTTCTGCTATCTAGTATTAGTGGGCCTCATTTGCTGAATCTGTTTTCATTCCTACGTGTGTCTTTTCTCCTTACCTCACCGTTATTATTTGTTGGGGGCTTCCTATATCTTTGGGGTTATTTCTCTTGAGGCAAGTGAGGTCTTGCTTTCTCTTTAGGGGTAGTCAGTTTCTCAGGCTGCATCGAGACGTCCAGGATTTTAGGCACGTTCACCGGCTAACTTTAGTGTGTTTGGATAGGATCAGGTTTTGCGGTCAGTCCAGTTACCACCTCCCTAGAGCTCGTGTCTATGTTTAGTTACTTAGCTAGTATTTCCTGTGATCCCCAGCCACTGGGATCATAACAGTCACCCTTGTGAAAATAAAAAACTGGGGGCTAAAAAATCATTTTTCTGAAAAAAAAAAGAATTTTTATTTTCACGGCTCTGCGTTATAAACTGTAGTGAAACACTTGGGGGTTCAAAGCTCTCAAAACCCATCTAGATAAGTTCCTTAGGGGGTCTACTTTCCAAAATGGTGTCACTTGTGGGGGGTTTTAATGTTTAGGCACATCAGGGGCTCTCCAAACGCGACATGGTGTCCCATCTCAATTCCAGTCAATTTTGCATTGAAAAGTCAAATGGCGCTCCTTCCCTTCCGAGCTCTGCTATGCGCCCAAACAGTGGTTTACCCCCACATATGGGGTATCGTTGTACTCAGGAAAAATTGCACAACAACTTTTGTGGTCTAATTTCTTCTCTTACCCTTGGGAAAATAAAAAATTGGGGCGAAAAGATCATTTTTGTGAAAAAATATGATTTTTTATTTTACGGCTCTGCATTATAAACTTCTGTGAAGCACTTGGTGGGTCAAAGTGCTCACCACACATCTAGATAAGTTCCTTAGGGGGTCCACTTTCCAAAATGGTCTCACTTGTGGGGGTTTCATTGTTTAGGCACATCAGGGGCTCTCCAAACGCAACATGGCGTCCCATTAGTGATGAGCGAACGTGTTCACTCGAACCTGGTGTTCGATCGGACATTAGGGCGTTCGAAGGTGTTCGGTATTCGGCCGAACATCTCGCGGTACTCGAGTGAAATCTCGTTTTTGTTTTTCTCATTTTTGGCGGATTTTCAAGGAGCCAATCATGTTAGGTGAGCCTTCTAAGCTACTAGCATGACGTAGGGACATGTACAAGACGAGAGCAGTGAGTGGCTGGCCAGATCAGGTGACCTGACCAGCCAATAGACTGCTTTCATTATGTTCGGCGCTTTCAGCCATTTGCAGTGTGAAAGAGCATAGGGACAGACGTGCTGGGGGGACTGGGAATTGATAGGGACTAGAGCAGTGTCACGATATGGTATGAAATATCATAAGTTTAGTGCTCTTGTCAGCCCAGGATGTGGGCTAGGAGGCCCCCCTTGACTTTTGCTTCAGAGTTGAGCTTGCTTGCCAATGTAGATGGGGGAAGTGAGTTTTATTGACGAAAGGCATTTACGACCCCCAGTTCCTGTAGTAGTAAGTGCTCAGCTTTAACAGTTAGAGAAACTTCTAGAACCATGCGGTCCTTTGTTCGGTTATTGTGAGATATTAGACAAACTATTTAGGATAGTGGAATGATAAATACATATTCTTTATCTCCGTCGAAGCATCTACCCATCACTCTAAACACAGTCGCCTAACTCCATCGGGGGAAGAAGTAGGGATTGCTCTGTAAATAATAGGACATATTTGGTCTCCTTAGAAAGCTCATGTTAATACAAGCTCTATGCTGGGTGTGATATGACTCTGATATGTACTGGGACGGAGTTATAAGCATTAGACCAATTTGTATCCAAGTTACTCAGACTGAAAGGTAGGAGGATCTGGAAAAGCCAGCCCTTTCTGTGAGGTCACAGACTGTAGATTATAAAGTTGTGGCCAGATCTCCCGGCTCAGTCTTCTTCTTCTCTTTTCCTGTGAGCCCTGAACAGCACATCCAATGAGCTGGGATGTCTGGCTGACTGCCATGCAATGATCTGAGAAATGTGAGTGTTATCTTTTCTTCATTTAATCCTTTTATTTTCATAATTACCTTGTACATATTTGCAATTGTCTCATTTGTAACATCTTTGTAAAATATTTTATAAACACTGCCTAAAAATCATTTATGGGGTATCATAGTTATTACTAGTTCGTTCTCCATGCTCTAAAAACGTACCCTGTCTTTGAAGGGAATTTACGCTACTATTTTGGGGGTTGGCTCCAGACCCGTTCAATTGGAGCTGGTGGCAGCGACCGTGTGCCGGCTTTTGGGGGTCCCTGTAGCGACTGCGGCTTGATAATTATTGTTCCTGCCTGAGTGGGAGTAGTTATCGCATCGCTGCAGTGTTCCCAATAGCCAGTACATAGCAGGCAGCGTTTCTGGCGACTAATTACCCCAGGTGCAGTACCTAATCTGACCTGAGAGTAAGGGGGGCGCCAGAGAGCTGCAAGTGTTAAGTGGAACTGTAAGCGGGATAGACACAAATCCCTGCAGTTCATGGTATATTGAAGAGCAGTGGGATACCTAGAATAAGCCCCTGCTGTAAACTAAGAGGTCAATAACCTCGCGTGTGTTTTTTTTCATCACATTGTGGCAGTGGAGGGATAACTAGGATAACCCCCCTGCACATGTGATAGCCGTCTGTTGGTCTAAAGTCACCCCAATCCGTGACATATTGTAGGCAGCGGCTAAGGGATCTTGACAATTGGTGACAGTCACGGTGTGAATCGTGACATATTGGTGGCAAGGCGGTGGGATATTAGAGCATTAGTGATTTGGTTTGAGCAATCATTCCTTTCACTAAAAACTTGCAGAAAGTTCTTGCGAGAACTCTGCGCAAATAAGTTTGGAGAACGAACTCAGTGTTTATTAGTTGTGAGACAATTGTGTACTGGTAATTATCCCTTCCCTTTCTCTTCGTTTTTCTATTCTATCTTTTATTTGGCAACCATGGCTGCGAAAGGAGAAGCCTGGTACACCCAGCAGAAGAAAGACACTCTTGCTGGGATATGCATGTACCATGGCCTGAACCCCCAGAACAAGACCAAGACTCAAATGGTCGCTGAACTGGTGCAATGGGAAGCCGCTCTAGACCACTCGCAGAGCCCAGAGGCCGCAGATGCCAGCACCAGCGAACGTGGTGCTGCAGCAGAGGTTCAACCACTGAATACGGGCCCTACTGGCAACCAGGGGGGTGCAGACCACCTCCTGCAGCTGGCTCTGCAACAATGCCCCGCAGATGACCTGGACCGACGTCTGCAGCTGATCCAGCAATACCAAGAGAGAGCCGAGCGAGAGGCCCAGGCCCAGCGAGCCGAGCGAGAGGCCCAAGCGCAGCGGGAGTACCAGCTGCAGATGGCCCAACTGCAAATGCAGGGGTCGTCCCAGAGCCGTGAATCCAGCAGCGCTCAGACACCAAAGCCCCGGCCCGACCACTTTCCTGTTATGGAAAAGGATGGGGACTTGGACACGTTTCTGCGGGCCTTTGAGAAAGCCTGCAGACAGTACCAGCTGCCTACACAAGAATGGGCACGATACCTGACACCAGGGCTGAGAGGAAAAGCTCTGGAGGCGTTTGCTGCCCTCCCTCAAGAACAAGATGGTGACTATGAGGCCATCAAGCAGGCTCTGATAGCCAAGTACCAGCTTACACCCGAGGTGTACCGTAAAAAGTTTCGGACCCTCCAACGTGGCCCACACGACAGTTACAGTGATGTGGTGCATGGACTGGGGACCCACTTTGACCAGTGGACCCAAGGACTGTCAGTGACCACCTTTGTACAGCTGCGAGACCTGATGATCAAAGACCAGTTCTTCCGTCTTTGCCCAACTGAAGTTCGACAGTTCGTGATGGACAGAGAACCCAACGATGTGACGAAAGCAGCGCAGATTGCCGATGCCTATGAGGCCAACCGTAGATCGGAAGTGCGGAAGCCAGTCACCACCAGCTGGAGAGGGGGTAAGCCTGCAGCCAACGCCGGTACCCCTGCCAGCCAACACACCAGAGGTCCTGTCCCCGTGGCCAACAGCACCAGGCCTACCACCGAACTTCGCCAGTGTTACCACTGCAGGCAGACTGGACACCTCAGTCACCAATGTCAAGCCAAGCAGAAGAACCCCTCATCCCAGGCCCCAGGGCCTAATGCAGCCGTTCTTTTGGTGGGTGGTGTGGTTGGGAGGGGGTGTGATAACGTACAGCATGTCACTGTGGGAGGTCGTGTTGCTACAGGCCTCAAGGACACCGGGGCTGAACGAACCCTCATCCGACCCGAACTGGCGGCCCCTGAAGAAATCATTCCGGGGAAAACCCTAACTGTCACTGGGATTGGGGGCATCAGCTGTCCCTTACCGATGGCCCGGGTTTTTATTGATTGGGGTGCTGGGAGCGGGGTGAAGGAAGTGGGGCTGTCTGATAATTTGCCCACTGATGTTTTGTTGGGGACTGATTTGGGGAGGTTGGTTGCATACTTCGTGGATGACCCTCCTCCCCAATCTACTAATGAGGGTAAAGTTAACCCTGGGGATGATGATGATGATGATGATGATGGGAAATCGCATGTGTTACCTGACCATGCTTTATCTTGTAGTGATGCATCTGCTAACCATTTTTTCCCTAGGATTGATGGTGAAAATGTTGTACCTGTGCCAACTGTATCTGATAATGATGTTTCTGTAAAAGTTGATGTGTCCATAGGTACAGGAGTGCTCAGCCACGTTGCTCTGCGGAGTGAGACGGCTGAGGAACCCCTAGCAGGGGCAAGTGTCGGTGCTACAAGAAATGGGGAGATACATGGGAACCGTGAGACAGGTGACGCCATGAAATTGACCAGTGCCACCGAGGAAGGTAACTGGCCCATAAGTAGCAATGCTCCTGAGGTAACGGGGGTGGATGGGGAGGTAGAGCCCATAGCAGCGTCGGCTGTTGGGTCTGTAGAAATCCCCGGGGAGACAGCCTACGTAGCTGCTGTCACCCGCAGTCAGAGTGCCCGGAACACAGATACCTGTCTGCCTTCCGGACCCTCCTCAGTCATCAGTGTGACTGAACCAGAGGTGGACCCAGAGCAGGTCCCAGAGGGCTCCCGTGGGGAAGGGACCCTGACGTCGCTTCTGGCTTCCCCTAGCCAGGAGTTTCAGGCCGCTCTGCACACAGATGCGAGCCTAGAGAGTTTGAGACAACTCGCCGGGACGCGCTTCTCCGAGACTGATAAGGAGAAGGTGTTCTGGGAAGGAGGAAGGTTGTACCGGGAGACAGTACCCGGAGAATCACAAACGGAGTGGTTGAGGGAAAGACAGCTGGTCGTCCCACAGCAATTCCGGGGTGAGTTGTTGCGGATTGCCCATGAGATCCCGCTAGCTGGACACTTGGGGATCAGCAAAACTAAGGCCCGGCTGTCTCAACACTTCTATTGGCCTAAGATGGGGACAGATGTGTCAAACTACTGCCGCTCCTGTGTCACCTGTCAAAGAGTGGGGAAGGCGGGGCCTGCTCTTAAGGCTCCCCTGATCCCTTTGCCAGTGATAGAGGAGCCTTTCCAGAGGATTGCGGTGGACATTGTGGGCCCGCTGGCCGTCTCCAGCAGCTCTGGAAAGCGATTTATTCTTACTGTGGTAGACTACGCTACCCGGTACCCAGAGGCAGTAGCTCTGTCGTCAACTAGGGCAGATAAGGTGGCGGATGCCCTGTTGGCCATCTTTTCACGTGTAGGATTTCCCAGGGAAATGCTTACTGATCGAGGGACCCAATTTATGTCTCACCTAATGGAGGCTCTCTGTAAGAAAATGCAGGTGAAGCACCTGGTATCGAGTGCGTATCACCCACAGACCAATGGCTTGTGTGAACGCTTCAATGGTACCCTCAAACAGATGCTACGCATGCTGGTTGAGACACAAGGGCGCGACTGGGAGCGGTACCTCCCACACCTGCTATTCGCTTACAGAGAGGTTCCGCAGGCCTCGACGGGGTTCTCCCCCTTCGAGCTCCTGTACGGCAGGCGAGTCCGGGGACCCCTTGGGTTGGTAAGAGAATCCTGGGAAGAGGAGCCGAACCCTTCGGAAGTGTCCATAGTGGAGTATGTCATGCGCTTCCGTGACAAGATGCAGACCTTGACGCAGTTGGTGCATGACAACATGACGCAGGCTCAGGCTGATCAGAAGCACTGGTACGACCAGAACGCCCGGGAGCGGACCTACCACGTGGGTCAAAAGGTGTGGGTGCTGGTTCCTGTACCAACGGATAAGCTTCAGGCAGCCTGGGAGGGCCCGTACGTCGTCCACCAACAGCTCAACCCGGTCACCTATGTGGTCACGCTTGACCACACTCGGGGTAGGCGAAAGGCCTTTCACGTCAACATGATGAAGGCTCATCACGAACGTGAACCTTTCGTCCTACCGGTCTGCAGCGCACCCGAAGACGGCGAGGAGGACACCCTCCTGGACATGCTGGCCCAAGCCAAGGCCCGTGGGTCCATTGAGGACGTGGAGGTAAGCGCCTCGCTAGATGAACCACAGCGGTTGCAGTTGCAAACCACCCTGGAACCCTTCCGGGTCGTGTTCTCCAACCGGCCTGGAAGGACTGAGTTAGCGGTCCACGAGGTGGACACCGGGAATCACGCCCCACTACGGCGAACACCCTATCGAATCTCTGACCAGGTGCTGCAGATTATGCGCCAGGAGATCGATGAGATGTTACAGCTGGGGGTGATTCGACGGTCAAAGAGCGCGTGGGCCTCACCTGTAGTTCTCGTGCCAAAGAAGGACCGGACCACCCGGTTCTGCGTGGACTACAGGGGGCTCAACGCCATTACAGCCTCTGACGCGCACCCAATGCCGCGCATCGAGGAGCTGCTTGAGAAGTTAGCTGGCGCAGAATACCTGACAATAATGGATCTGAGTCGCGGATACTGGCAGATTCCCCTGAGCCCCGAGGCGCAGGAGAAGTCCGCCTTTATCACACCCTTTGGACTGTACGAGTCCACGGTCATGCCCTTCGGCATGAAGAATGCCCCTGCCACTTTCCAGTGGATGGTCAATCTCCTGCTTCAGGGACTGGAGAAGTACGCCGTGGCGTACTTAGATGACATTGCCATCTTCAGTCCCTCCTGGGATGAACACCTGCAGCATCTTGAGGAGGTGCTCGGGCGAATTCACCGAGCAGGACTGACTATCAAGCCGGGAAAGTGCCAGATGGGCATGAGGGAGGTCCACTACCTGGGGCACCGGGTAGGCGGAGGCACCCTGAAACCGGAGCCTGACAAAGTGGGCGTGATCGTGAACTGGCCCACTCCCAGGACCAAGAAACATGTGATGTCCTTCCTGGGCACTGCAGGGTACTATAGGCGCTTCGTGCAGCACTATAGTAGCCTGGCAAAACCTTTGACGGACCTCACCAGGAAGAAGCTACCCCACATCGTCAACTGGACAGATGGCTGTGAGGGGGCCTTCCAGGCGTTGAAAACAGCACTGTGCAACGCCCCTGTGTTGAAAGCCGTCGACAGCAGTCGACCGTTCTTGGTACAGACTGACGCCAGTGAGTTTGGCCTTGGTGCTGTGCTCAGCCAGGTTGACTCGGAGGACCAAGAGCACCCCGTGTTGTACCTGAGCCGGAAACTTTTGCTGAGGGAAGTGGCCTACTCCACCATTGAGAAGGAGTGCCTGGCCATAGTCTGGGCCCTGCAGCGCTTGCAGCCCTACTTGTACGGTCGCACCTTCACTGTGGTGACCGACCACAACCCTCTGCGCTGGCTAAGCACCATGTGTGGAACCAATGGCAGGTTGCTACGCTGGAGCCTTGCCCTTCAGCAATTTGACTTCACCATTGAACACAAAGCGGGCAGGGAGCATGGGAATGCAGATGGACTGTCCCGCCAGGGTGAACCCACGGAGGTGCGCATGGAGGCATACCGAGAGGTCCTGCCGCCGTAGCGCACGCCAAAAGGGGGAGGTGTCACGATATGGTATGAAATATCATAAGTTTAGTGCTCTTGTCAGCCCAGGATGTGGGCTAGGAGGCCCCCCTTGACTTTTGCTTCAGATTTGAGCTTGCTTGCCAATGTAGATGGGGGAAGTGAGTTTTATTGACGAAAGGCATTTACGACCCCCAGTTCCTGTAGTAGTAAGTGCTCAGCTTTAACAGTTAGAGAAACTTCTAGAACCATGCGGTCCTTTGTTCGGTTATTGTGAGATATTAGTCAAACTATTTAGGATAGTGGAATGATAAATACATATTCTTTATCTCCGTCGAAGCATCTACCCATCACTCTAAACACAGTCGCCTAACTCCATCGGGGGAAGAAGTAGGGATTGCTCTGTAAATAATAGGACATATTTGGTCTCCTTAGAAAGCTCATGTTAATACAAGCTCTATGCTGGGTGTGATATGACTCTGATATGTACTGGGACGGAGTTATAAGCATTAGACCAATTTGTATCCAAGTTACTCAGACTGAAAGGTAGGAGGATCTGGAAAAGCCAGCCCTTTCTGTGAGGTCACAGACTGTAGATTATAAAGTTGTGGCCAGATCTCCCGGCTCAGTCTTCTTCTTCTCTTTTCCTGTGAGCCCTGAACAGCACATCCAATGAGCTGGGATGTCTGGCTGACTGCCATGCAATGATCTGAGAAATGTGAGTGTTATCTTTTCTTCATTTAATCCTTTTATTTTCATAATTACCTTGTACATATTTGCAATTGTCTCATTTGTAACATCTTTGTAAAATATTTTATAAACACTGCCTAAAAATCATTTATGGGGTATCATAGTTATTACTAGTTCGTTCTCCATGCTCTAAAAACGTACCCTGTCTTTGAAGGGAATTTACGCTACTATTTTGGGGGTTGGCTCCAGACCCGTTCAATTGGAGCTGGTGGCAGCGACCGTGTGCCGGCTTTTGGGGGTCCCTGTAGCGACTGCAGCTTGATAATTATTGTTCCTGCCTGAGTGGGAGTAGTTATCGCATCGCTGCAGTGTTCCCAATAGCCAGTACATAGCAGGCAGCGTTTCTGGCGACTAATTACCCCAGGTGCAGTACCTAATCTGACCTGAGAGTAAGGGGGGCGCCAGAGAGCTGCAAGTGTTAAGTGGAACTGTAAGCGGGATAGACACAAATCCCTGCAGTTCATGGTATATTGAAGAGCAGTGGGATACCTAGAATAAGCCCCTGCTGTAAACTAAGAGGTCAATAACCTCGCGTGTGTTTTTTTTCATCACATTGTGGCAGTGGAGGGATAACTAGGATAACCCCCCTGCACATGTGATAGCCGTCTGTTGGTCTAAAGTCACCCCAATCCGTGACATATTGTAGGCAGCGGCTAAGGGATCTTGACAATTGGTGACAGTCACGGTGTGAATCGTGACAAGCAGGGACAAAGACCAGAATTAATCAGGCAGGCAGGGTGCAGAAATCAACAGCCCTTGTCAGGGCTAATCTACGTTTACTACTACTAGTCCTCTCTTGTATTTGCTGGCTAGCTGTGTGGCAGCTGGGACCAGGAGTGCAGCGGCCGCCATCTTAGCTGCGCACTCACTGTCTCAGTGCCAAGTCTCAATCTCAGTCTCCAAGTCAATCTTTATAGGCATTAGGCATTAGGCAGGGATCGTGTGTGCATTAGGCTGGGCTTTATAGTGCGGCGTCCGCCATTTTGGGCGAACGCCGCACTATTAGAATATCGGCTGCTGGATGTTCCTCAGACTCCATTTAGCCTCCAGCACACGCTGTCTGTAACCTCATTTGTGCTGCTGTCTGGGACTTGTAGTGCCTCAGACTCCAGCACACGCTGTAACCTCATTTGTGCTGCTGTCTGGGACTTGTAGTGCCTCAGACTCCAGCACACGCTGTAACCTCATTTGTGCTGCTGTCTGGGACTTGTAGTGCCTCAGACTCCGTAGAGTGGTACAGCACACGCTGTCACCTCATTTAATAATAATAATATTAATTAATAACAATAATTAATAAATTAAAAAAGGAAATATTTGCGGCCTAAAAATAAAACCGCATAAGATATAAAAATGCATTTTTGAGTGATACAGATATACCACACCTGGCCCAAAAATATTTGTTTAGCGTACACATAAGCGCAGTGTACAGAATACGCAATTCTGCCACATATATAGTATATATATATAGTATAGAATACCCTACATTCTAATCCAAGGTTTTGTGTGTCCAAAAAACCGCATTAGATAAAAATTGCATTTTTATAGCACGCCATATCTAATAGTTAAAGAAATAAAGGGTATTTGATGTGAAGAAATACCACAAATATAAACACAGTTTTATATCTGTTACTGGTACCCAAGTTTTGTGGTTCAAAAATACGCTCTGTATTTAGTGACTAGGCCTGTTGCCAGATTTGTGCACGCCATATCTAATAGTTAAAGAAATAAAGGGTATTTGATGTGAAGAAATACCACAAATATAAACACAGTTTTATATCTGTTACTGGTACCCAAGTTTTGTGGTTCAAAAATACGCTCTGTATTTAGTGACTAGGACTGTTGCCAGATTTGTGCACGCCATATCTAATAGTTAAAGAAATAAAGGGTATTTGATGTGAAGAAATACCACAAATATAAACACAGTTTTATATCTGTTACTGGTACCCAAGTTTTGTGGTTCAAAAATACGCTCTGTATTTAGTGACTAGGCCTGTTGCCAGATTTGTGCACGCCATATCTAATAGTTAAAGAAATAAAGGGTATTTGATGTGAAGAAATACCACAAATATAAACACAGTTTTATATCTGTTACTGGTACCCAAGTTTTGTGGTTCAAAAATACGCTCTGTATTTAGTGACTAGGCCTGTTGCCAGATTTGTGCACGCCATATCTAATAGTTAAAGAAATAAAGGGTATTTGATGTGAAGAAATACCACAAATATAAACACAGTTTTATATCTGTTACTGGTACCCAAGTTTTGTGGTTCAAAAATACGCTCTGTATTTAGTGACTAGGCCTGTTGCCAGATTTGTGCACGCCATATCTAATAGTTAAAGAAATAAAGGGTATTTGATGTGAAGAAATACCACAAATATAAACACAGTTTTATATCTGTTACTGGTACCCAAGTTTTGTGGTCCAAAAATAAGCTCTGTATTTAGTGACTAGGCCTGTGGCCAGTTTTGTGCACGCCATATCTAATAGTTACATAAAGAAGGGGTATTTGATCTGAAGAAATACCACAAATATAAAACACAGTTTTATATCTGTTACTGATACACATCAGTTTGCTGTAAACCAAGGTTTGGTTGCATAAAATACGCTCTTTACCGAATAGTCCTTTTTGCAACACGCAATATATCCTCTGTTTGGACAAATAGAGTGTATTTCACCTTCATAACTAGCTTTTCTAGCATAACCTTTACAATGGTGAACCCCAGGGGTAAGGGACGAGGACGAGGACGTGGTCGTGGGCGTCAAAGTGAGGTTGCAGGCAGAGGCCGTAGTCCTGGGCAGGGTGACACAGTACCTGCTTCTGATGGAGCACTGGAACGCCGCAGAGTACCCTTTTCTAGCTTCCTGTCCCAATTTACAGTGTCACGTGGCACACCCCTATTGGATCCCCAGCAGTGCGAACAGGTGATCAACTGGATAGCGGATAATGCATCCAGTAGTTTATCCACCGCCCAGTCTTCCACGCAGTCCACCAACGCTAGCCAAGGGAGTGGACCTCAGGATCTTTCAGCTCAACCTCCTCCCGCCCAGCCTGGCCCCTCCTTGGAAATTAGTGATTCAAATCCTGCATACTCCCAGGAACTGTTTTCCCAACCCTTCCTAGATTCACAAAGCACTGCTGAGCAGCAACCTGACCAGTGGGTCTGTCCCGATGCCCAAAATAGAGAGCTTTCCCAGTCTGTGGGTGATGAAAGTGGGGATTTACAAATAGTCTGTGGAGAGGTGTCTGAGGATGAGACACGGGTGTCAGACAGTGAGGTGCTTGTCAGTGCAGTAATTCCCAGGGGGGAGCAGGCTGATGAATGGGAGGAGGAGGAGCCGGTGGATGATGAGGTGACTGACCCCAGCTGGGTTGTTAGGCCTAGTCAAGAGAGTGCTTCGGAGGGGGAGGCAAGTGTAACATCAGAAAACGTTGCAAGAGGTAGACGTGCGACCAGAGGGAGAGGCAGGGCCAGAGTAATTTCATCAGACAGAGGTTCAACAAGTGAACCAGTTTGGTCGAGGCCTCGGTGTTCTAAAGTCTGGAGCTTCTTTAAAGAAAGTGAGGAGGACCGACGGACTGTGTTGTGCAACCTGTGCCACACCAAGCTCAGTAGGGGAGCCACCACTAGCAACCTAAGCACTACCAGCATGCGCAGGCATATGAGTGCTAAACACCCAACTCATTGGAATCAAGGCCGTTCACCTCCTTCTGGTCGCACCGCTGCTCCTTCCCCTGTGTCACATGCTGGCTCTGCCAGTAACTCCCCAGCCCAGGAGCCCGGCACCAGCGACTCCCGCCATGCAACCACCCCTGCACCTTCACCATCCCCCCCACAATCCACCAATGTGTCCCAGCGCAGTGTTCAGCTGTCTTTGCATGAAACATTTGAGCGCAAGCGCAAATATGCCTCCACCCACCCACATGCACAGGCCTTAAATGTCCACGTCTCCAAACTCCTGAGTTTGGAGATGCTGCCCTACAGGCTGGTGGAGACGGAGGCATTCCGCAACCTGATGGCGGTGGCTGCCCCTCGCTACTCCGTCCCAAGCCGCCACTATTTTTCTCGATGTGCCGTCCCAGCACTACACCAGCACGTGTCTCAGAACATCAACCGTGCCCTGACCAACGCGGTTACAGAAAAGGTCCACTTAACCACGGACACGTGGACCAGTGCTGGGGGGCAGGGACACTATATCTCCCTGACGGCACATTGGATTAATTTGGTTGAGGCTGGGACAGAGTCTGAACCGGGGTCAGCTCATGTGTTGCCCACACCCAGGATTGCGGGGCCTACCTCGGTGACTGTTTCCCAGGATTACTATACTTCTCCCCCCTCCTCCTCCTCCTCCTCCTCCTCCTCCACAAACACCACTTGTAAATTTCCATCCGTGGACACGCCACCTTCAGTCGGCAGCTGCAGTCGCAGCAGGACCGCAGTGGGCAAGCGCCAGCAGGCGGTGCTAAAACTGCTGAGCTTAGGTGACAAGAGGCACACTGCCCAGGAGCTGTTACAGGGCATGACGGCTCAGACGGATCTTTGGCTGGCGCCGCTGAACCTGAAAGCAGGCATGGTCGTGTGTGACAACGGGCGTAATCTGGTGGCGGCTCTGCAATTGGGCAGACTCACACACGTTCCATGCCTTGCCCACGTGTTCAATCTGGTGGTTCAGTGGTTCCTCAAGACCTACCCCAATCTGTCAGATTTGCTCACCAAGGTGAGACGCATCTGTGCCCATTTCCGCAAATCCACCACTGATGCTGCCACCCTGAGGGCAGTGCAACGGCGCTTACAACTGCCAGCTCACCGACTGTTGTGCGACGTGCCAACGAGATGGAATTCCACCCTACACATGTTAAACAGGGTTTACCAGCAGCGCAGAGCCATTGTAGACTGTCAGATGACCACTTCCACCAGAACCGGTAGTCAAGTTAGTCAGCTTCCTCAAATCTACAATGAGGAGTGGACGTGGATGTCTGATATATGTAAGGTGTTAAGCCACTTTGACGAGTCAACACTGATGGTCAGCGGGGATGACGCCATAATCAGCGTCACCATCCCGCTGCTTTGTCTGCTGAAAAAATCATTGCTCAGCATGAAGTCTGAGGCGCATCGATTGTCACAGGAGATGGGGGAAGAAGAGTTGACTGAGAGCCAGAACACCAGCCAGTCTGTTTCTCAGAGTGTAACTGAGGAGGGGGAGGAGGAAGATGAGGATGAAGAGGAGGAGACTGTGGGCGAGACTGAAGACGGTACCCATTCCCTCTTCTCAGTTCAGCGTGTTTGGGCTGAGGAGGAGGAGTTGGAGGAGGAGGAGGAGGAGGAAATGGAGAGTCGGCCTGTTGCGGAGGGGGAATTCTTACGTGTTGGGACTCTGGCGCACATGGCTGACTTCATGTTAGGCTGCCTTTCCCGTGACCCTCGCGTGAGAAAAATATTTTCCACCAGCGATTACTGGGTGTTCACCCTCTTGGACCCCCGGTACAAGCACAACTTTTCCACTCTAATTCCTATAGAGGAAAGGAGTATGAGACTGCATCAATACCAACTGGCCCTGGTGCACAAGCTGAAAATAGCCTTCCCATCTGACACCGCTAGCGGCAGAGGACGTGGTTCTGAGGGCCAACAAGCGAGGGAGAGGAGGGGAGCAGGCAGCTTGTCAAGCGCTGGCAGAGGATCAATCTCCAAGGCCTTTGCCAGTTTTATGTCACCCATGCAAGAGTATGCCACCAATCCACAGTCTAGACAGAGTAGAGGCGAGATTTACAGAAAGATGGTGAAGGACTACCTAGGTGACCATACCAACGTCCTGCATGATCACTCTGCTCCATACAACTACTGGGTTTCAAAGCTGGACACGTGGCCAGAACTGGCACTGTACGCCTTGGAGGTGCTGGCTTGCCCTGCCGCTAGCGTGTTGTCAGAGCGGGTCTTCAGTGCAGCTGGTGGCATCATCAACGATAAGCATACACGCCTGTCAACTGACAGCGCTGACAGGCTGACGCTTATCAAGATGAATAAAGCATGGATTTCTACAGATTTCCACTCGCCACCGTGTTAAAGCAGCTCAAACTGAAGTCTGTCATGTCACCGTGCCACTCTCCGTGCTGACGCTGCTGACGCCTCCACATGCTGGGTCTTCGCTACCTCCAAACTATGTAATTGTGCCACTCTGTGGCCTCAATGTGTAAGGAATGATGCTGCTGCCGCCTCCTCAAGGGTCCGTCACCGTGCCACTCTCCGTGCTGACGCCTCCACATGCTGGGTCTTCGCTACCTCCAAACTATGTAAATGTGCCACTCTGTGGCCTCAATGTGAAAGGAATGATGCTGCTGCCGCCTCCTCAAGGGTCCGTCACCGTGCCACTCTCCGTGCTGACGCCTCCACATGCTGGGTCTTCGCTACCTCCAAACTATGTAATTGTGCCACTCTGTGGCCTCAATGTGTAAGGATTAAGGAATGATGCTGCTGCCGCCTCCTCAAGGGTCCGTCACCGTGCCACTCTCCGTGCTGACGCCTCCACATGCTGGGTCTTCGCTACCTCCAAACTATGTAATTGTGCCACTCTGTGGCCTCAATGTGTAAGGAATGATGCTGCTGCCGCCTCCTCAAGGGTCCGTCACTGTGCCGCTCTCCGGCCTGATGCTGCCTCCGCATGCCGTGCCCATAGCTGCCATGCTGTGTCAGGCTCAATTTCGGTGTGTTTCACCTGCTACCTCATCAAAGTGGGTCACTCTGTCACCACAAAGCTGTTGGCCATAATTTGGCGTAATGGTGCATTTGGGCAGCCTCAGAGGCAACTATGCATGCTGCCCCTGCTGTTTCCTGTCCATTCCAGTGTTGTTTCCATCATTTTCTGAGCTTCCCAGGTTTTTAGGCGACCTTCCCTGTGCAGAGCTTTGGTCCCGCTGAAAAATGTTCGAGTCTCCCATTGACTACAATGGGGTTCGTTATTCGAAACGAACACTCGAACATCGGGAGATGTTCGACTCGAACAACGAGCACCCGAACATTTTAGTGTTCGCTCATCACTACGTCCCATATAAATTCCAGTCAATTTTGCATTGAAAAGTCAAATGGCGCTCCTTCCCTTCCGAGCTCTGCCATGCACCCAAACAATGGTTTACACCCACATATCGGGTATCAGCGTACTCAGGACAAATTGCACAACAATTTTTGGGGTCCAATTTCTTCTCTTACCCTTGGGAAAATAAAAAATTGGGGGCGAAAAGATCATTTTTGTGAAAAAATATGATTTTTTATTTTTACGGCTCTGCATTATAAACTTCTGTGAAGCACTTGTTGGGTCAAAGTGCTCACCACACATCTAGATAAGTTCCTTAGGGGGTCTACTTTCCAAAATGGTGTCACTTTTGGGGGGTTTCAATGTTTAGGCACATCAGGGGCTCTCCAAACGCAACATGGCGTCCCATATAAATTCCAGTCAATTTTGCATTGAAAAGTCAAATGGCGCTCCTTTCCTTCCGTGCTCTGCCATGCGCCCAAACAGTGGTTTACCCCCACATATGGGGTATCAGCGTACTCAGGACAAATTGTACAACAACTTTTGTGGTCCATTTTCTCCTGTTACCCTTGGTAAAACAAAACAAATTGGAGCTGAAATACATTTTGTGTGAAAAAAAGTTAAATGTTCATTTTTATTTAAACATTCCAAAAATTCCTGTGAAACACCTGAAGGGTTAATAAACTTCTTGAAAGTGGTTTTGAGCATGTTGAGGGGTGCAGTTTTAAGAATGGTGTCACACTTGGGTATTTTCTATCATATAGACCCTCAAAATGACTTCAAATGAGATGTGGTCCCTAAAAAAAAAGGTGTTGTAAAAATGAGAAATTTCTGGTCAACTTTTAACCCTTATAACTCCCTAACAAAAAAAAATTTTGGTTCCAAAATTGTGCTGATGTAAAGTAGACATGTGGGAAATGTTATTTATTAAGTATTTTGCGTGACATATCTCTGTGATTTAAGGGCATAAAAATTCAAAGTTGGAAAATTGTGAAATTTTCGCCAAATTTCCATTTTTTTCACAAATAAACGCAAGTTATATCGAATAAATTTTACCAATAACATGAAGTAGAATATCTCACGAGAAAACAATTGGTCCGGTCATTAATGTGCAAACCACCCTCGGGGCTTAAGGGGTTAATACTGACCGCATAGTTCTCTGTCCTATCTTTCCTATTTTAGCTAGATTGGCCTCCTTTGCTAAATTCTGTTTTCAGCCTGTGTATGTTTTTTCCTCTCCTCTCACAGTCAATATTTGTGGGGGGCTGCCTATCCTTTGGGAATTTTCTCTGAGGCAAGATAGTTTTCCCTTTTCTATCTTTAGGGTTAATTAGTCCTCCGGCTGTGTCGAGGTGTCTAGGATTGGTAGGTACATCCCACGGCTACTACTAGTTGCGGTGTTAAGTCCAGGGTCTGCGGTCAGTACAGTTACCACATTCTCCAGAGTACGTCTCATGCCGCTCCTAGGCCACCAGATCATAACAGTACAACTGGCCAACAATGAGTTAACCGCATCTCAAAAGAAGGGAAAGAAAGTGCTGAGCCATTTTTTTTTCTGTACTCTGTTGTGTTTTTTTTTTCCCTCTTTATCTCTGGGTGGCTCAGAAGTTAGGCGCTGACATGGATGTTCAGGGACTTGCTTCTCGTGTGGATCAACTTGCTGCTAGAGTACAGGGTATTTCTGATTATATCGTATAGACTCCTGTTTTAGAGCCTAGAATTCCTACCCCCGATCTGTTTTTTGGGGACAGGTCCAAATTTTTAAGCTTTAAAAATAACTGTAAACTGTTTTTTGCTCTGAAGCCCCGTTCCTCTGGTGATCCCATCCAGCAGGTAAAAATTGTCATATCTCTGTTGCGTGGCGACCCTCAGGATTGGGCATTTTCCCTGGAATCTGGGAATCCGGCCTTGCTTAATGTAGACACCTTTTTTCAGGCGATTGGGTTATTGTATGATGAACCTAATTCTGTGGATCATGCTGAGAAATCCTTGTTGGCCCTGTGTCAGGGTCAAGAAGCGGCAGAATCATATTGCCAGAAATTTAGAAAATGGTCTGTGCTTACTAAGTGGAATGAGGATGCTTTGGCGGCAATTTTCAGAAAGAGTCTTTCTGAATCTGTTAAAGATGTTATGGTGGGGTTCCCCACGCCTGTAGGTCTGAGTGATTCTATGTCTCTGGCCATTCAAATTGATCGGCGCTTGCGTGAGCACAGAGTTGTGCACACTATGGCGTTGTCTTCCGAGTGGAGTCCTGTCATGAATCCCCAATGGCTAGGGATAGCACAGGACAAGCAAAGTACAAATAAATAACGGACGAGCTCTAGGGTGATGGAACCTGGGCTGACCGCTGCCCTACGCCTGACAAACGCAACTAGAGATAGCCAGGGAGCGTGCCTACGTTGGTTCTAGACGCCACGCACCAGCCTAAGAGCTAACTAGTACTGCAGAGAAAATAAGACCTCACTTGCCTCCAGAGGAATGAACCCCAAAAGATATAGTTGCCCCCTCACATGTATTGACGGTGAAATGAGAGGAAGGCACACACATAGAGATGATATATATAGCTTTAGCAAATTGAGGCCCGCTGTAAACTAGAAAGCAGAAAGATACAAAAGGGGACTGAGCGGTCAGCAAAAAACCCTAATCAAAAATACCATCCTGAGATTACAAGAACCCATGTGCCAACTCATGGCACATGGGGAGAACCTCAGTCCACTAGAGCTACCAGCTAGCATAGAGACATAATAAGCAAGCTGGACAAAAAAACCAAACAACTGAAAATCAGCACTTAGCTTATCCTGAAAGATCTGGGAGCAGGTAGGCAGGAATCAAACAGAGCACATCTGAATACATTGATAGCCGGCAAGGGAATGACAGAAAGGCCAGGTAAAATAGGAAACACCCAGCCTCTGATGGACAGGTGGAAACCAAAGGCCGCAACCCACCAAAGTTACCCAGTACCAGCAGCAACCACCAGAGGGAGCCCACAAACAGAATCCACAACAGTACCCCCCCCTTGAGGAGGGGTCACCGAACCCTCACGAGAACCCCCAGGGCGATCAGGGTGAGCTCTATGGAAGGCGCGGACCAAATCAGTCGCATGAACATCGGAGGCGACCACCCAGGAATTATCCTCCTGACCATAACCCTTCCACTTAACCAAATACTGGAGTTTGCGTCTGGAAACACGAGAATCCAAGATCTTCTCAACAACATACTCCAATTCTCCCTCCACCAGCACCGGAGCAGGAGGCTCAACCGAAGGAACAACGGGTACCTCATACCTCCGCAACAACGACCGATGGAACACATTATGAATAGCAAACGATGCTGGGAGATCCAAACGAAAAGATACAGGGTTAAGAATCTCCGAGATCCTATAAGGACCGATGAACCGAGGCTTGAACTTAGGAGAAGAGACCTTCATAGGGACAAGACGAGAAGACAACCACACCAAATCCCCAACAAGAAGTCGGGGACCCACGCGGCGACGGCGATTAGCAAACTGCTGAGTCTTCTCCTGAGATAACTTCAAATTGTCCACCACCTGATTCCAAATCTGATGTAGCCTGTCCACCACCACGTCCACTCCAGGACAATCCGAAGACTCCACCTGACCAGAGGAAAAACGAGGATGAAACCCCGAATTACAAAAAAAAGGAGAGACCAACGTGGCAGAACTAGCCCGATTATTAAGAGCAAATTCGGCCAGTGGCAAAAAAGCAACCCAGTCATCTTGATCAGCAGAAACAAAACACTTCAAATAAGTTTCCAAGGTCTGATTAGTTCGCTCCGTCTGGCCATTTGTCTGAGGATGGAATGCAGACGAAAAAGACAAATCAATGCCCATCTTGGCACAAAACGTCCGCCAAAATCTAGACACAAACTGGGATCCCCTGTCAGAAACGATATTCTCCGGAATCCCATGCAAACGAACCACGTTCTGAAAAAATAAAGGGACCAACTCAGAGGAGGAGGGCAACTTAGGCAAGGGCACCAAATGAACCATCTTAGAAAAGCGGTCACACACAACCCAGATAACGGACATTTTCTGTGAAACCGGGAGATCAGAAATAAAATCCATGGAAATGTGCGTCCAAGGCCTCTTCGGAATGGGCAAGGATAACAACAACCCACTGGCCCGAGAACAGCAAGGCTTAGCTCGAGCACACACTTCACAAGACTGCACAAAGGTACGCACATCCCTAGACAAGGAAGGCCACCAAAAAGACCTGGCCACCAAGTCTCTAGTACCAAATATTCCAGGATGACCAGCCAACACAGAAGAATGGATCTCGGAGATGACTCTACTGGTCCAATCATCCGGGACAAACAGTCTTTCTGGTGGACAACGATCCGGTTTATCCACCTGAAACTCCTGCAATGCACGTCGCAAGTCTGGGGATACGGCGGACAATATTACCCCATCCCTAAGGATACCAGTAGGCCCAGAGTCTCCAGGAGAGTCAGGCACAAAACTCCTGGAAAGAGCATCTGCCTTTACATTCTTTGAACCTGGCAGGTATGAAACCACGAAATTGAAACGAGAAAAAAACAACGACCAACGAGCCTGTCTAGGATTCAAACGCCTGGCAGACTCAAGGTAAATGAGATTCTTGTGATCAGTCAAGACCACCACACGATGTTTAGCACCCTCAAGCCAATGACGCCACTCCTCAAATGCCCACTTCATGGCCAAAAGCTCCCGATTACCCACATCATAATTGCGCTCGGCGGGCGAGAATTTTCTAGAGAA
Source organism: Ranitomeya variabilis (assembly GCF_051348905.1). Classification (NCBI taxonomy): domain Eukaryota; kingdom Metazoa; phylum Chordata; class Amphibia; order Anura; family Dendrobatidae; genus Ranitomeya; species Ranitomeya variabilis. The sequence continues at coordinate 193,628,736 of NC_135238.1, forward strand.
GAATGCACATGGCTTCATCACCGAGCCATTAGAACTTCTCTGCGACAAAACCGCCCCCGCTCCAATCTCGGAAGCATTAACCTCAACCTGAAAAGGAAGTGAAACATCTGGTTGACACAACACAGGAGCAGAAGAAAACCGGCGCTTAAATTCCCGAAAGGCCTCCACAGCCGCAGGAGACCAATCAGCAACATCAGCACCCTTTTTAGTCAAATCAGTCAAAGGTTTAACAATACTGGAAAAATTAGCAATGAACCGATGATAAAAATTAGCAAACCCCAAGAACTTCTGAAGGCTCTTAACAGATGTAGGTTGTGTCCAGTCACAAATAGCCTGAACCTTGACGGGATCCATCTCAATAGTAGAAGGAGAAAAAATGTACCCCAAAAAAGAAATCTTCTGGACTCCGAAGAGACACTTTGAGCCCTTCACAAACAGAGAATTGGCCCGCAGAACCTGAAACACCTTCCTGACCTGTAGAACATGAGACTCCCAGTCATCAGAAAACACCAAAATATCATCCAAATACACAATCATAAACTTATCCAGATATTCACGGAAAATATTGTGCATAAAGGACTGAAAGACTGACGGAGCATTGGAGAGTCCAAAAGGCATTACCAAATACTCAAAATGGCCCTCAGGCGTATTAAATGCGGTTTTCCACTCATCACCCTGTTTTATCCGCACCAGATTATACGCACCGCGAAGATCTATCTTAGTGAACCACCTAGCCCCCTTAATGCGAGCAAACAAATCAGTTAATAATGGCAATGGATACTGATATTTGACTGTAATCTTATTCAGAAGGCGATAATCTATACAAGGCCTCAGGGAACCATCTTTTTTTGCCACGAAAAAAAAACCTGCTCCCAGAGGGGACGAAGATGGACGAATATGTCCCTTTTCCAAGGACTCCTTAATATAATTCCGCATAGCAGTATGCTCTGGCAGTGACAGATTAAATAAACGACCCTTAGGGAACTTACTGCCAGGAATCAATTCTATAGCACAGTCACACTCTCTATGAGGAGGGAGCGAATTGAGCTTAGGCTCCTCAAAAACATCCCTATAGTCAGACAAAAACGCAGGGATCTCAGAAGGAGTAGATGAAGCAATTGAAATCGGAGGTGCATCACCATGAACCCCCTGACATCCCCAGCTTAACACAGACATTGTTTTCCAGTCCAGGACAGGATTATGAGTTTGTAACCATGGCAGACCAAGCACTAGTACATCATGTAAATTATACAGTACAAGGAAGCGAATCACCTCCTGATGAACGGGAGTCATGCGCATGGTCACTTGTGTCCAGTACTGCGGTTTATTCATAGCCAATGGTGTAGAGTCAATTCCCTTCAGAGGAATAGGAACTTCCAGAGGCTCCAGACTAAAACCGCAGTGTTTAGCAAATGACCAATCCATAAGACTCAGGGCAGCGCCCGAATCCACATAGGCATCGACGGAAATGGAAGACAGTGAAAAAATCAGAGTCACAGACAAAATGAACTTAGGCTGCAGAGTACCAATGGCAAAAGATTTATCAACCCTTTTTGTGCGTTTAGAGCATGCTGATATAACATGAGCTGAATCACCACAATAAAAACACAATCCATTTTTCCGCCTATAATTTTGCCGTTCACTTCTGGACTGAATTCTATCACATTGCATAGTCTCAGGTGCCTGTTCAGAAGACACCGCCAACTGGTGCACGGGTTTGCGCTCCCGTAAACGCCGATCAATCTGAATGGCCATAGCCATAGACTCATTCAGACCTGTAGGCGTAGGGAACCCCACCATAATATCCTTAATGGCCTCAGAAAGACCATTTCTGAAGTTTGCAGCCAGGGCGCACTCATTCCACTGAGTAAGCACCGACCATTTCCGAAATTTTTGACAATATATTTCCGCTTCATCATGCCCCTGAGAGAGGGCTAATAAAGCCTTTTCAGCCTGAATCTCCAGGTTAGGTTCCTCATAGAGCAATCCCAATGCCAGAAAAAACGCATCCACACTGAGCAATGCAGGATCCCCTGGTGCCAATGCAAATGCCCAATTCTGAGGGTCGCCCCGCAGGAAAGATATTACAATCTTGACCTGTTGAGCAGGGTCTCCAGAGGAGCGAGATTTTAAAGAAAGAAACAATTTACAATTGTTCCTGAAATTCAGGAAGGTAGATCTATCTCCAGAAAAGAACTCTGGAATAGGAATTCTAGGTTCAGACATGGGAGTGTGAACAACAAAATCCTGTATGTTTTGAACTTTTGCCGCGAGATTACTCAGGCTGGAAGCCAAACTCTGGACATCCATGTTAAACAGCTAAGATCAGAGCCATTCAAGGGTTAAGAGGAGGTAAGAAGCAGCTAGACAGCAATTAAGGGCTAGGCAGCAAAACTTTGAAGGGAAAAAAAAAAAAAAAATTTCCCTTAAACACTTTGTGGGCCGGCTATACTGTCATGAATCCCCAATGGCTAGGGATAGCACAGGACAAGCAAAGTACAAATAAATAACGGACGAGCTCTAGGGTGATGGAACCTGGGCTGACCGCTGCCCTACGCCTGACAAACGCAACTAGAGATAGCCAGGGAGCGTGCCTACGTTGTTTCTAGACGCCACGCACCAGCCTAAGAGCTAACTAGTACTGCAGAGAAAATAAGACCTCACTTGCCTCCAGAGGAATGAACCCCAAAAGATATAGTTGCCCCCTCACATGTATTGACGGTGAAATGAGAGGAAGGCACACACATAGAGATGATATATATAGCTTTAGCAAATTGAGGCCCGCTGTAAACTAGAAAGCAGAAAGATACAAAAGGGGACTGAGCGGTCAGCAAAAAACCCTAATCAAAAATACCATCCTGAGATTACAAGAACCCATGTGCCAACTCATGGCACATGGGGAGAACCTCAGTCCACTAGAGCTACCAGCTAGCATAGAGACATAATAAGCAAGCTGGACAAAAAAACCAAACAACTGAAAATCAGCACTTAGCTTATCCTGAAAGATCTGGGAGCAGGTAGGCAGGAACCAAACAGAGCACATCTGAATACATTGATAGCCGGCAAGGGAATGACAGAAAGGCCAGGTAAAATAGGAAACACCCAGCCTCTGATGGACAGGTGGAAACCAAAGGCCGCAACCCACCAAAGTTACCCAGTACCAGCAGCAACCACCAGAGGGAGCCCACAAACAGAATCCACAACAGAGTCCTGAGCCTATGCAGTGTGATAGGATTGTGTCTAGAGCTGAACGCCAAGGATTCAGACGTCAGAATAGGTTGTGCTTTTACTGCGGCGATTCTGCTCATGTTATTTCTGATTGCCCTAAGCGTGCCAAGAGAATCGCTAATTCCGTTACCATCAGTACTGTACAACCTAAATTTCTGTTATCTGTGACCCTGATCTGCTCATTATCGTCATCTTCTGTCATGGCATTTGTGGATTCAGGCGCCGCTTTAAATTTAATGGACTTAGAATTTGCCAAACGTTGTGGTTTTCCCTTACAGCCTTTGCGGAGTCCTATCCCTTTGAGGGGCATTGATGCTACACCATTGGCTAAAAATAAACCTCCGTTTTGGACACAGTTAACCATGTTCATGGCGCCAGCCCATCAGGAAGATTGTCGTTTCCTGATGTTGCATAATTTGCATGATGCTATTGTGCTGGGGTTTCCATGGTTACAGGTACATAATCCGGGGTTGGATTGGAAATCTATGTCTGTGACTAGTTGGGGTTGTCAGGGGGTTCATGATGACGTTCCTCTGATGTCAATTTCCTCCTCCCCCTCTTCTGAAATTCCTGAGTTTCTGTCAGATTTCCAGGATGTTTTTGATGAGCCCAAGTCCAGTTCCCTTCCACCGCATAGGGACTGTGATTGTGCTATTGATTTGATTCCAGGCTGTAAGTTCCCTAAGGGCCGACTTTTCAACCTGTCTGTGCCTGAACATGCCGCCATGCGGAGTTATGTTAAGGAGTCTTTGGAGAAGGGGCATATTCGGCCATCTTCTTCTCCATTGGGAGCAGGTTTTTTTTTTTGTTGCCAAGAAGGATGGCTCCTTGAGACCCTGTATTGATTATCGCCTCTTGAATAAGATCACTTTCAAATTCCAATACCCTTTGCCTTTGCTTTCTGATTTGTTTGCCGGGATTAAGGGGGCTAGTTGGTTTACTAAGATTGACCTTCGAGGGGCATATAATCTTGTTCGTATTAAGCAGGGTGACGAATGGAAAACTGCGTTTAATACGCCCGAGGGCCATTTTGAATATCTTGTGATGCCATTCGGACTCTCTAATGCCCCATCTGTGTTTCAGTCCTTCATGCATGATATTTTTCGGAATTATCTTGATAAATTCATGATTGTATATTTGGATGATATTTTGATTTTTTCAGATGATTGGGAGTCTCATGTGAAACATGTCAGGATGGTATTTCAGGTCCTTCGTGATAATGCCTTGTTTGTGAAGGGGTCTAAGTGCCTCTTTGGAGTACAGAAGGTTTCTTTTTTGGGCTTCATTTTTTCTCCATCATCTGTAGAAATGGATCCGGTTAAGGTTCAGGCCATTCATGATTGGATCCAGCCCACATCCGTGAAGAGCCTTCAGAAATTTTTGGGCTTTGCTAATTTTTATCGCTGTTTCATTGCCAACTTCTCCAGTGTGGTTAAACCCCTGACCGATTTGACGAGGAAGGGCGCTGATGTAACGAATTGGTCCTCTGAGGCTGTTTCTGCCTTTCAGGAGCTTAAGCGCCAATTTACTTCTGCCCCTGTGTTGCGTCAGCCGGATGTTTCTCTTCCTTTTCAGGTTGAGGTTGACGCTTCTGAGATTGGGGCAGGGGCCGTTTTGTCTCAGAGGAATTCTGATGGTTCCTTGATGAAACCGTGTGCCTTCTTTTCTCGAAAGTTTTTGCCTGCGGAACGCAATTATGATGTCGGCAATCGGGAGTTGTTGGCTATGAAGTGGGCATTTGAGGAGTGGCGACATTGGCTTGAGGGGGCCAAGCACCGTATTGTGGTCTTGACCGATCATAAGAATCTGATTTACCTCGAGTCTGCCAAACGGCTGAATCCTAGACAGGCCCGATGGTCCCTGTTTTTCTCCCGTTTTGATTTTGTTGTCTCGTATCTTCCGGGTTCTAAGAATGTTAAGGCTGATGCCCTCTCTAGGAGTTTTTTGCCTGATTCCCCTGGGGTTCTTGAGCCGGTTGGCATTCTGAAGGAGGGGGGTGATTCTTTCTGCCATCTCCCCTGATTTGCGACGGGTTCTTCAGGAGTTTCAGGCTGATAAACCTGATCGCTGTCCAGCGGGGAAACTGTTTGTTCCTTACAGATGGACTAGTAAAGTGATTTCTGAGGTTCACTGTTCTGTGTTGGCTGGCCATCCTGGGATTTTTGGTCCCAGAGATTTGGTTAGTAGGTCCTTTTGGTGGCCTTCTTTGTCACAGGATGTGCGTTCTTTTGTGCAGTCCTGTGGGACTTGTGCGCGGGCCAAACCTTGCTGCTCCCGCGCCAGTGGGTTGCTTTTGCCTTTGCCGGTCCCTGAGAGGCCTTGGACGCATATTTCTATGGATTTTATTTCGGATCTTCCTGTTTCCCAGAGGATGTCGGTTATCTGGGTGGTCTGTGACCGGTTTTCTAAGATGGTTCATTTGGTACCTTTGCCTAAATTGCCTTCCTCTTCTGAGTTGGTTCCATTGTTTTTTCAGCATGGGGTTCGTTTGCATGGCATTCCGGAGAATAGTGTGTCCGATAGAGGTTCCCAGTTTGTTTCTAGGTTTTGGCGGTCCTTTTGTGCTAAGCTGGGCATTGATTTGTCTTTTTCTTCTGCATTTCATCCTCAGACAAACGGCCAAACCGAGCGAACTAACCAGACTTTGGAAACTTATTTGAGATGCTTTGTGTCTGCCGATCAGGATGATTTGGTGGCTTTCTTGCCATTGGCCGAGTTTGCCCTTAATAATCGGGCTAGTTCTGCTACCTTGGTTTCACCATTCACTTGTACTTCTGGGTTTCATCCTCGTTTGTCTTCAGGGCAGGTTGAGTCTTCTGATTGTCCTGGGGTGGACTCAGTGGTTGACAGGTTGCAGCAAATTTGGGCTCATGTTGTGGACAATTTGGTGTTGTCTCAGGAGGAGGCTCAGCGTTTTGCCAACCGTCGTCGGCGTGTGGTTCCCGGCTTCGGGTTGGGGATTTGGTCTGGTTGTCTTCTCGTCATGTTCCTATGAAGGTTTCTTCCCCGAAGTTCAAGCCTCGGTTTATTGGTCCTTATAGGATTTCTGAGATTATCAATCCAGTGTCTTTTCGTTTGACCCTTCCAGCCTCTTTTTCCATCCATAATGTTTTTCATAGATCTTTGTTGCGGAAATATGTGGTGCCCGTGGTTCCCTCTGTTGATCCTCCTGCCCCGGTGTTGATTGATGGGGAGTTGGAGTATGTTGTGGAGAATATCTTGGATTCTCGTTTTTCAAGACGGAGGCTTCAGTATCTTGTCAAGTGGAAGGGTTATGGCCAGGAGGATAATTCTTGGGTTGTTGCCTCCGATGTTCATGCTGACGATTTGGTTCGTGCCTTCCATTTGGCTCGTCCTGATCGGCCTGGGGGCTCTGGTGAGAGTTCTGTGACCCCTCCTCAAGGGGGGGGGTACTGTTGTGAATTCTGTTGTGGGTTCTGCTCTTGGGCTCCCTCCGGTGGTTATAAGTGGTAGTGCTGCTGTTTGTCCTTCACAGCAGTCATCAGGTGCGTCCACTTCGGATGGGGCTATTTAGTCTGGCTTCACCCTTTAGTGATTGCCAGTTGTTCATTGTTTCTGGAGGATTCACATCCCTTCCTGGTTGCTCCTGCTTGCAGTTCATTTCTACAAGATAAGTTCTGCTTGTTTTTCTGCCCACATGTTGTGGGCCTCATTGTTCAGTGCATTGCATGTTTTTTCTTGTCCAGCTTTATCTGTGTAAGGATTTATGCAGCCAAGCTGGAATCTCTGGAGAGGCAGATTTACCCTCCATGTCTTTAGTTAGATGTGGAGTTTTTGTATTATCTGTGGTGGACATTTCATAGTATTTTAATACTGACCGCATAGTTCTCTGTCCTATCTTTCCTATTTTAGCTAGATTGGCCTCCTTTGCTAAATTCTGTTTTCAGCCTGTGTATGTTTTTTCCTCTCCTCTCACAGTCAATATTTGTGGGGGGCTGCCTATCCTTTGGGAATTTTCTCTGAGGCAAGATAGTTTTCCCTTTTCTATCTATAGGGTTAATTAGTCCTCCGGCTGTGTCGAGGTGTCTAGGATTGGTAGGTACTTCCCACGGCTACTTCTAGTTGCGGTGTTAAGTCCAGGGTCTGCGGTCAGTACAGTTACCACATTCTCCAGAGTACATCTCATGCCGCTCCTAGGCCACCAGATCATAACAGGGCCATGTCAAAACTTTGAAACTCCTCATCTGAGTATTTTTTTTCTTTGATAATGCACTTTTCCAGTGTAGCACCCTTTGCCTATTTAGTATTTTTTGCTAAAACCTGAACCCAATCGAGATGGTTTGGGGAGAGCTGGACCGCAGAGTGAAGGCAAAAGGGCCAACAAGTGCTAAGCATCTCTGGGAACTCCTTCAAGATTGTTGGAAGACCATTCCCGGTGACTACCTCTTGAAGCTCATCAAGAGAATGCCAAGAGTGTGCAAAGCAGTCATCAAAGCAAAAGTGTTATGATCCGGTGACCTTGGAGCCGCATGAGACTTTCTCAGGAGTAGGTGGAACCTATACTGACCGCAAACCATAAACTGACACCGCAATTAGAAGTAGCCGTGGGGTGTACCTAACACATCCTAGACACCTCGACACAGCCGGAGGACTAAATACCCCTATAGATGGAAATAAGAATTCTATCTTGCCTCAGAGCAGACCCCCAAAGGATAGACAGCCCCCCACAAATATTGACTGTGAGTATTAGAGGAAAGACACACACAGGCAGAAAACAGGATTTAGCAAAAGAGGCCACTCTAGCTAAATAGAAAAGGATAGGACAGAATACTAAGCGGTCAGTATTAAAACCCTAAAAATATCCACAGCAGATAATACAAAAATTCCACCATCTAACTGAAGACATGGAATGTATATCTGCATCTCCTGAGAATCCAACTTGACTGAAAAATCTAAACACAGTCTAAGCTGGACAAGAAACAACAATGAATAGTACTGAATTGTAAATGTGTGCATGTGTGCTGCAGAAACAAAACCCAGACACTTATCTTTGCAGATTTGGCAGCAGGGCAGGAGGAACCAGACAGAGATGTAAAACCTCCAGGAACAATGGACAACTGGCAAGGGCTAATGAATCCTGCACATCTAAATACCCAGTCAGAGCTGCAATCAGCAGGGACACCTGCTCAGGATTGCAACCCAGGGACAGCTGTATTACCACGAACAACCACCGGAGGGAACCCAAGAGCAGAATTCACAACACAAAAGGTGGCTACTCTGAAGAACCTAGAATATAAGTCATAATTTCAGTTGTTTCACATTTTTTTTGTTAAGTATATAATTCCACATGTGATAATTCATAGTTTTGATGCCTTCAGTGTGAATTTACAATTTTCATAGTCATGAAAATACAGAAAAATCTTTAAATGAGAAGGTGTGTCCAATATTTTGGTCTGTACTGTATATGAACTAACCGTGGTTACCGTAAACCCTTGTGATAATGGAAATGTCTGTTTCATATGTCAGAGGATGTAATAAAGGGTTTGTCCAGGACTGTGATTTCGATGATCTATCGATAGGATATATCATCATTAAAGGGGTCGTCCGATGTAAAATGACAAGTCTGCAGTCACTCTATGCGACTGCAGACTTGAGAATCCTCACATAGCAGGCATCGGTGTCAGCACCAGGAAATGAGGCCTTGTAACTGCAAGCATGCGATATGCAAACACTCATCCAGAACACGACTAGATTGTTTCCAGGGCGCTCAATACAATCTCTTTAGTATCAGATCAGTGGAGATTTGACACCCAGCTCCATCCAGATGTTAACATGTCTCACAGCCTCCGGATGTAAACAGTATATGGAGCTGGAGACTAACTGCTATGATGTCTTCCATACACTAAACACACATAAAGAGGATTTCCTGATCTTTTTACCTTTGATAACACACAGATAGACATAGCAAAGGTATGAAAGACAGCAGTACTTTGCAGTGTAGCTGTGACTCCTGACACAGCAAAGGTATGAAAGACAGCAGTACTTTGCAGTGTAGCTGTTACTCCAGCATTGGGATAAGCAATCTAAAAATTGCATGATCTGCTTCTCTGTCCCTCAATCTGCTCTTCTCTCCACCTTCCTCTTCTCACTCTGTAAACTGCAATATGATTGATATGATGGATTTGAGCTGTGTTTTGAAGGTGAATGAAAAGTTTAGGAAGCAGAGGGGGTGGAAAAAGTTGTTCATATATGGAGAAAGATTCATATTTCTCTGTTAAGATATAGTACAACTTTTTTTTATATTCACTAGTACTATTGATGTATACAGAGATTGTCAAAAGTACAGTACTCACTTAAGGATGAAGATGTAATTTCATATTGCTTATTAAATGAGTTATTTAATCCTTAATAAAAAAAAAAAAGAAAAAGAAAAAACCCACAATGCTGAAAAACAATAAAATAAATAATACCTTACTGATTCCAAGCTGTATCTGTTTTAATGCTGCCCATGTTCCCTTCCGGTCTCTGTACTTCTTGTTGAGATAGACACGTGACGATCTAATTCAAGCAAGAAATACAGAACTTCCGACAGTGATTGCCTACAATGGTTACTTCTCTGTCCAGACCAAACAGAAAGTACTGAGACTGACAGATGAAAATAACAGTGCTAGAACCAAATCAATGGGGGTCAGTAAGATTGTTATTTATTTTATTACTTTAATGAATTCTGGGTGTTTTTGATATATTTGGGCTATTTTTTTTAGTGGAACAAGTTGTAGATTTTTTTTAACCTTTACATTACATGTAAAAGTGCAATTACTTATAATTATTGGTGGATAATTAAAGAAGTTGTCCACTACAATAATTTTTTTTTTTCATAAATCTTGCTATTATGTGCCACTGAAAACATCCACTGTGTTTATTTTAGCAATATTACCTTTTATCATGCTGTAGCAGCACATCTTCAGTGCTGGCTCCAGCTCTCATGGGGTTAATCGACAACTTCCTTTCTCCTGAGTTATTGTGCTCTAATACTACAAGTTCCATGATGCATTGCACTGGCTTCTAAGCCCAAACCTACCACACCCACTCCAAAACACACCCAAACCCCTCCCTCCTCTCCCTCCTCTATCTTCAAAAAGATTTGTGATGTCCAACCTCCTCTTTTACATTTGACCAACCCACACTCCATTACACACAGATAGATGATGGATGATGGATGGATAGATAGATAGATAGATATGTATCTATATATCTATGTCTATTTACATAGGTATGTCCATATCCATGTTTCTAAACCCCTTCACCCCTGGAGCTTTTTTCGTTTATCGCTCCCCTTCTTTCCAGAGCCATAACTTTTTTTATTTTTCCGTTAATATGGCCATGTGAGGGCTTGTCTTTTGCGGGACAAGTTCTACTTTTGAATGACACCATTGGTTTCACCATGTCGTGTAACAGAAAATGTGAAAAAAATTCAAAGTCCGATGAAATTGCAAAAAAAGTGCAATCCCACACTTGTTTTTTGCTTGGCTTTTTTGCTAGGTTCACTAAATGCTAAGGCTGTTTGCACATGTTGTGGATGTGATTGCAGATCCGCAGGGTTTTTTGCTGCACAGAATTGCATCAAATCCGCAGTGCAGTGCATAACCAATGTGAGTCTATGGGAGCCGCAGACTTGTTGTGCACATGCTGTGGAAAAGGCCGCACCAAAATGCAGCTTTATTTTCCACAGCATGTCACTTCTTTTGTGCCGAACTGCAGCGTTTCTGCACCCATAGACGTGCATTGAATCGGGCACATCCGAAGCAAAACCGCAGATGTAAAAATGATCTGCAGTTTTGCTGCAGATGTGGGTCTGAGAAACGCTGCAGTTCGGGAGGAGGTAAGTGTGTGGGCGGTGACTGTGTGCGCAGATGTGTGTGCGGGCGGGGTATGCGGGCTGTTCGGGTGTGTACGGGACTGTTTGGGTGTGTGCAGGGCCGTGTGGAGGGTCTTTTGGGGTGTGTGTGCAGGCATCATCCGATGAGACTACAAGTACGCAGCATGCAATCTGCAGCTAATCCGGATTGTGGACACACACCCTACACTATCCATACATCTATCAATAGATATATCTATCCAGATATATCTATAGATAGATATATGAACAGATAGATGTATGCATATGTAGATCTGTCTATCCATTTCATCTATCATCTATTTGTCTGTGTGTAATTGAGTGTGGGTTGGACAAATGTAAAAGAGGAGGTTTGACAATAATGACATCACAAATATTTTTTTTTGTTCAATAATACATCTTTATTTAGCTTTCAAAACCGCATACAAAAATGCACAAAAACTGCACAAAAAAAATTAAAAATGCATCAAAACCGCGCCAAAAACTGCATCAAAACTGCACCAAAAACTGCATCAAAACTGCACCAAAAACTGCATCAAAACCGCACCAAAAACTGCATCAAAACCGCACCAAATACTGCATCAAAACTGCACCAAAAACTGCATCAAAACCGCACCAAAAACTGCATCAAAACCGCACCAAATACTGCATCAAAACTGCACCCAAAATGCATCAAAACTGCACCAAAAACTGCATCAAAACTTCACCAAAAACTGCATACAAAAAAGCATCAAAAGCCTGAATCAAAACCACGCAAAAAACCGCATCAAATACTGCAGCAAAAACTGAATCAAAACCACGCAAAAAAGGCACCAAAAACCGCACCAAGAACTGCATCAAAACCACACAAAAAAAACGCATCAAATACTGCAGCAAAAACTGAATCAAAACCACACAAAAAAGGCACCAAAAACCGCACCAAGAACTGCATCAAAACCACACAAAAAAACCGCATCAAAACCATGCAAAAACCGTGAAAAAAACATGAAAAAAGGCATCAAAAACCCAGCTGCGTTTTCTGCAAGGAGATGCAGATTTTGTGCAGAAAATTCTGCACCCAAATCTACAAATGTGCACACAGCATAAAACTGACCTGCCATTATGATTCTCCAGGTCATTACGAGTTCATAGACACCAAACATGTCTAGGTTATTTTTCATCTAAGTGGTGAAAAAAATTTCCAAACTTTGCTAAAAAGAAATAAAATAATTGCGCCATTTTCTGATACCCGTAGCATCTATATTTTCTGAGATATCGGGTCAGGTTAATATTTTGCGTGCCGAGCTGACGGTTTAATGATACCACTTTTGTGCAGATACGTTCTTTTGATCGCCCGTTATTGCATTTTAATGCAATGTCACGGCGACCGAAAAAACATAATTTTGGCTTTTGATTTTTTTTCTCGCTACGCCATTTAGCGATCATATAAATTTTTGTTGTTGTATTGAAAACAGCTGACATGTTGCGGCTTTGAAGTGGGCTCACCGCCGAAGCCCACCTCAAAGCGGGGGATACTGCCAGCTGAGGTACTATTCCGTCAGCTGGCAGAAAGGGGTTAATGAACAATGTTTCAGTAAAAAAAAATGGCATGGGCTCCCACGCAATTTTCTGCGCCAGAGGGGGAAAGCCGACGGCCGGGGGCCAATATTTGTAGCCTGCTATGAATATCAGCCCGCAGCTGTCTGCGTAGCCTTTACTGGCTATTAAAATAGGGGGACCCCCCAAAAAAATTACGTGGGGGTCACCCTATATTTTATAGCTAGAAAGGCTGTGCAGACAGCTGCAGGCTGATATTCATAGCCTAGAGAGGGGCCATGGATATTGCCCCCCGGCTACAAATACCAGTCCGCCGCCGCCCCAGAAATGGCGCATCTGTAAGATGCGCCAATTCCGGCACTTAGCCCCTCTCTTCCCACTCCCGTGTAGCAGTGGGATATGGGGTAATAAGGGGTTAATGTCACCTTGCTATTGTAAGGTAACATTAAGCTGGGTTAATAATGTAGAGGCGTCAATAAGACCCCTATCCATTAATCCTAGAGTAGTAAAGGGTTAATAAAACACACACACATTAGGAAAAAAGTATTGTAATATTCTTCATTTAACCATACTTACCATACTTCAGCGCCTGCAAAAAACATAAAATAATGAAATGTATACTACCTGTCTGCCGTAGTCCAATTAATAACGAGTGTCCCACGACGATCTCCCCTATAGAACAGTGAGATCGGGTGATGTCACTGCTCTATAGGACCCTCAGTGACACACTGACAGGAGACAATGGCTCCTGCAGTGCATCACTGAGAGGTTACTATAGTTGAAAGTCTCACTTTATGGCAAAAAGCTGCGTGGGAACTTTCTCACACAGCAATGCCAAAAGTGAGACTAGGGACTATTTTCTCACAGGGGCATAGGAATACATTGTGACGAATACATTGTGGAAGGATACCTGCCATCATTGTATTCCTGGAGCCCCTGGAGATCGGTTACATCAGCTGATGCTGCTGTTCTCCATGGGAGATCGTCGTGGGACACTCGTTTTAATTGGATTTCTGCGAATCAGGGAGTATATTGTTTGTTTATTATTTTAATATTTTTTGCAGATGACACTGGCTTCGGGGAACAAAGTGACAAGTGATGGTGAGTATGTTCTCTATGTTATATGTATTGTATGTCTATATGTATGTCATATGTATGTACTGTATGTATGTACTGTATGTGACAAGTCGCATTTTGCATGTTGTCACATGTCGCATGTTGTCACATGTTGCATGCTGTCACATGTTGCATGTTGCATGGTGCATGTCACATGGTGCATGTCACATGCTGTCACATGTCGCATGGTGCATGTCGCATGTTGCATGTCACATGGTGCATGTCACATGTCGCATGGTGCATGTCGCATGGTGCATGTCGCAGGATGTCGCATGATGTCGCATGGTGCATGTCGCATGGTGCATGTCACATGGTGCATGTAGTATGTCACATGTTGCATGTCGCATGGTGCATGTCGCATGGTGCATGTCACATGCTGTCACATGTCGCATGTTGACGCATGGTGCACGTCGCATGGTGCATGTCGCATGGTGCATGTGGCATGGTGCATGTCACTTGGTGTTTGTTCTGTATGTGTGTAATGTATGTTGTATGTATTGTATATGTATGTGGTTTTTTTTTTACATTCAACACATTAGCCTGATGATGGGACTACTACTGTCCCATCTTTGGCTAATGTGTCACTCACTGTCACTGTAGCAGGCAGAGCCCGATGGGACTTGTAGTCCCATCAGACGATGCCTGCACACAGAGACACACACACCAATGACCCCACCGCACTGCCCCGCAGACACCTGGCCCGTACACTCCAACACCTTCAGCAGATTCACCGCGCAGACCCCCACACCCCGCCGCCACCACCACCGCACCGGCCGCCACCACACCGGCCACCGCACCGGCCACCACAGCCGCCGCCACCGCACCGGCCACCACCGCACCGGCTGCCACAGCCGCCACCACCACATCGGCCACCACCGCACCGGCAGCACGTCATAGCATATGAGCACGGCCAGCCAGCAGAATAGCAGATCCAAGCAGCACCCGCCCCCAGCACAGCCCCGCCCACCCCCAGCACAGCCCCGCAGGCAGCTCCCAGCGCTGCCAACAGCCTAGTCACTCTTGAGTGACTGCTGTCTTTAGAGCCTGGGTCACGCCTGCTCCTGACGTCACGTCAATTTTCAGAGTCTGGAAATTGACGTGACATCAGCGGAAATTAGCGGCGGCTGCAGCCTGGGGGTCACGTGACCCGGACTCAGCCGCTGCCATAGCGCCACTCACAGGCGAAAATGGCAACAGAAGGTATTTATAAAATTCATTAGGGGCCCTGGGGGGATACATTGGGGGGTTAACTGAAAGTAGTGGACAACCCCTTTAAAGTGAAGTAAGGTGGTATTCTGTGACGAACTACTCAGGAGCACACAGTCGCTCGGTTGTCTCTTTAGCCCTGCATAAGGGGACAGTCAGATGACCCGAAACAGATTGTTGGCCACTTCTGCTGGAATCAGATATGGGTTGCAAATTATTAACAAGTTTCTTCTCCTATTAATCAACCAATTATTCAAGATTATTGCATAATCTGAAACCTTTTGGCTTTCACTTTGCTAAAAGAATTTTTTACTGTACGGCACATTTTAATGGCCCTACATGGATTCAATAAAAAAAAGTCTTGCCATTACTTTTTGTCAATACACAGTTTCTTTTTTCTTGTAAATCAAATTCACAAATTGCTAAACTACAATATTCAGCCAAGAATAAAATATTCAGGTTGTTATTTTTGGTTGTTTGTCAGAATATTTCGTGTGATTTAACAGATTGCCACATTGCTAATTAACCATGGTTGCTGTAAACAAGTCTAATAATGTAGAAGTAATGTAGAATACAGGATTCAGGACAAAAACATTCTAGATCACTTAGTACAAAAGGATTGATAAGAGATATAGGAGCAAACAACTGTTTCCTACGCTAATGTAACACACGCAGCTAGGCTAGACCGAGAGCCCTTAGCCATCAAGCGGCACTGGTACTTTACAAACTACTTAGTTCGGTTTTTCAGACCCTAAACTATGAAGAGGGTTGTAAATGATTAAAGGGCCATAATCTCTTAGTCATTGCCTTAAAAGTCCAAATGGTCTGCTTCCCCTTGGAGAAATCGTGTAATATTTATAAGAACTCTGTATTAGTTGAGCAACATCTACTTCAACTTTCTGCTACCTAAAGGGGTTGTCCACTATTTGGACAACTTTTCAAATGAAAATTTGTAACAATTTAATAGCATGATACAATCCATTTAGGTTAGGTTCTCATAAGAGAATCAGACCAATAATGCTGATCACACTCTGATCATAATTTAATCAGAGTGTGATATGTCACGACTTGGTTGTCAGGTGACCCGGGACCAGGGGCTCCCAACCTGTCCGTAACACTAGCGGGCACCATAGCTTGCCCTATTCCCCAGGTTACTTCTGAAGGTGAAGATGCCAGGGACACCACCTTATCTCCTGAATTTGCCCTGTGTCTGTTCCCTTCTCTCACTCAGGGAAGATGGAAGCAACCATTCACCGTAGTGTTACGGCTGCGACTGTAAACGTGGCTGAGCCGATGCCCCCACGTCGCCAAACCATGACGACCTGGGCGACCGTCCCAAATGGAAACGCGATGTGGACCCACTGGACCACATAGAGTAACCTAAACCTACCCAGACTATGGAAGGGCAGCGAGCAGGGTCTGTGGCAGTTGAGCATGTGAACAAGATGGCAATATGCAGAACAAAGTTTACTTAAATGAAAACACAGTACATAACAAAACATAATAATGTCATGTCAGGATCCCGATTCCACACATCAGAGTAGGGTACATGTCTCAGGATAACAGAAGAAGGCAGGAGGACATCACGGGTTGATGAAGTCCAGGGTTATCTGGCACGGGCATGCTAGGATGGCCTCTCTCTCAGGCCTCAGGTGCAGCACAGGCTCAGCAGGAGAACATCAGACACTGACCTCGGACAGACTTCTGACGATGGCAAGTGTCATCATGATGCAATCCAGGGTTATCTGGCATGGGCATGCTAGGACAGCCTCTCTCTCTGGCCTCAGGCACAGCACAAGCTCAGCAGGAGAACATTAGACACCGACCTTGGACAGATGTCAGAGGATGTCAGGGGTTATCGACTCATCACGGGTTGATGCATTCCAGGGACATCTGGCACGGGCTTACTAGGATGGCCTCTCTCAGGCCTCAGGCATAGCACAGGCTCAGCAGGAGAACATCAGACACCGACCGAGGACAGACGTCATCACAGGGTGGACCCCGGATAACCGGTGGAACATTGAACATCGGGTCACAGGCAGGACATCAGGACATCAGACACATGCTGGACATCAGGACATCGGACACAAACTGGGCATCAGGACATTGACTAGACATCAGGATACAGACTGGACATCAGACATCGGACACAGGAAGGACATCAGGACATAGGAAGGGCATCAAGACATCAGGAATACGGACAGACATCTCGGACACTGGCGTGGCAGCCCAGATAATCGGCTGGGACACTGGCGTGGCAGCCCAGGGCATCAGGACATCAGACACAGGAAGGACATCAGGACATAGGCAGGGCATCAGGACATCAAGAATACGGATAGACATCTGGGACACTGGCATGGCAGCCCAGGTAATCGGCTGGGACACTGGCGTGGCAGCCCAGGGCATCAGGACATCAGACACAGGATCAGGTAGAGGTGGTCATCAGGTTCCTAGCTATGGCATCAGGCTCCGGGCATCGGACCTAGGAAGGAACTCAAGCTTGATGGTGCAAGCACCGCCGGACTGGACCTGGACCAGACGGGGTTAGAACCGCATAACAGGCTGAGCACAGCATAGTAAGGGCTCAGCATAAACACCTGATGTAATAATTATAGGGGATAACTCAGGAGACTCTTTGCGTAGAACAAGACAACTACAGGACACAGTTTTATAAGTGGTAAAGTCTATATTATCACACGGTGATTCAAACAGGTGCAGAGAGAAACTCAAGTCCACAACACTTGGTGTAAATATTAAACGCAGCTTAGCAGTCTTTAGAAAACTTCAGAGGAAAATGCAATCAAGCAGAAAGTCTATGAAGCACAGTTATTCTTGAGGATACTTGACACGAATAAATCCTTGTCTTAGTCCAAACACAGATAGATAAGCTTATAAGGCAGTTCAAATCATATCTTAGCTCAACCAGGGAGGCCTGGTTAATAGTCTCAGGTTTTTGCAGAGCAGAAACAGCTTACATGTCCAGCAAATGCAGATGGAAGTAAACACGAGCAGCAGATGAAGGAGGATTACTGGAACTGGTGTATGCAGCAGGAACTCAGAGCAGAGTAGCAGGATCACCACACAGGTTCACAGGAGCAGGTATATAGCCAGAGAGTAATCAGAGGTCAGGAGCTGGATGCAAGGCAGAATACTCTAACACAGAGTGAAGGCTGGGGTGGTGTTTTATAGCAGGAACACACAGTGCACATGAGACCAAAGACGCCATCTTGGAAAAGGGCAGTAATGCACAAAAGGTAAAAAATGTTCAGAGTCCTGACACCTGACTCCATCTTTAAAAGATGAGCCCAGAAAGTTCAGTCACTGGGTACGGGGTGTCAGACACAAATGGACTTCAGGAACATGACAGAAGACACAGTTCAGACAGGGTCAGGTACTGGATATGCAGCCTCCAGGATAGGCGGGTCTGGGAACTCTGCCCCCAGATTAGGCGGAAAAACAAAACACAAACTGATTTGGATATGCAGCCTCCCGGATAGGCGGGTCTTGGTACTCTGCCCCCAGATTACGCGGAAAAACAAAACACAAACGGATCTGGATATGCAGCTTCCAGGATAGGTGGATCTGGGTACTCTGCCCCCAGAACAGGCGGAAGACAGGTATCAGCTCTCCCAGAACATACTGCCGACAGAACGGGAGCTAGATACCTAACTCACGAGGCAAGACACAGAAACACAATGCAATGCTCTGGCAACATCCAACAAAAAAGATGGAGTTTATATAGGAGCTGCCCCTCAGCAATAGGCTGAGGAATCAACACAGGTGCACACTCAAACCCTAGTAAAAGCAGTGTAGGTGTGGCCACGCGCACCCTAAGCACAATTAGAAACCATCACAGCACAGACAGCACAGGAACTGTGGCTTAGGGAACCTGGCAGTGACTGCTAGCCTAAACACACGTGGAAAGTCGTGCACCAGCTGCAGAGGACCTTGCAAGTCGTGGATAGCTTCCACAGCACCAGCCAGGGGACACACATGCGAGTGGTCATGCAGCAGAGCAAAGACATCACAGCACATGTACAGCTACGCAGCAGCACAGGGAACTGAGCTGCATCCATACAGGTAACAGACTAAAGTATCCCTGCAAGTTAGGGGGAGAAGACCAAGGGTTAAAGTAGAGACATGCAAAAGTGACACCGAAGAAACATGAAACAAGGTATAAACCCAGCGTTGTTACACATAGTACACCAACCAGACGAACAAGGCAACACATGCAAGGGCAACTCAAAATACCAGGCAAATATTCACTCACATACAACAGAGGAATGCACTGGGGAGTGGAGGATGGGGAAAAAACAAAGTAAGAGGAGGAAAGGGAATTATCACACTTGCAAACACACACAAATGTCATAGATAAATCCACAAAACTCCTTCTTATATAACCACCAAATAACTCTCCTCCAAGCCATGCAGCATAAGCTAGCTCTGACGATGTGTTTTAGTCAGGACCCAGATTATATAGGGGATAGGAGTGGCTAATCAAGCTTAGCTGATAGCTCAGACTCCCAGAGCTCCCAACATGGCAGAATAACCCCTGTACTGCCAAAAGAAATTAACATCATTTAAAAAGAAGGGGAAGTGCTCCTTTTCAGTGCAGGAGTAGGAGCAATCGGACGCTGTGGTCTTTTGGCTCCTCTCTGTTGTGGTAACCCGTGACATGATCACAGTGTAATTTGATTTTCTTGGATAAGGAGAAGGTGGAAAAGAAAATTTTCTCCATTCTGTCAGTCTGTGAAAATTGGACTGCACACAGATGACATTCAGGTGCAGTCCGATTTATTCCACAAACTCGTTGACCTGCATGGCCAAATACGATCCGAATATCAGATACGAATCGGACATGTTGCAATTTATTGTATCCCTTTCGACAGACTGTCCAAGGAAAAAATTGGATATGTACACAGTCCCATAGACTAACATTGGTCAGAGAGCGATCCGATGGGGCACTCAGACCTAAAACACAGTAGTCTGCACAACCCCTTAATGATATTGGAAGAAATATGCCCAACTTTGTGCATCTATAGCTATTGTGCAATGACATCCACCTATGTCAATAGCGTAGACTTATTTATAGAAAACACAAAACATGCAACTATGCTCCAAAATAGAATCACTAACAGCTATTAGATTCTACTAAAAGTAGAGTTGTTATTATTCTAAGCTCAGATTTCTGAATACCCACAGTGGAGAAGGGGCAGAGATTAAGGGGATGCTCAAGCAAAGCATAAACATTAAAGTGTATTTCTTTCACTAGAAAAGAGAAATTATCTGATAACCTGGTTTAACCTAATTCAGATGAATGTTTAGATTAGTAGCAATAAACTCTGCTCACAAGGAGAAAAGCGGTAGAATTTATAGCATAGCTCAGGGGTGAAAGCAGGATTTTGTTTGAAGGGGAGTTCACGCTGATGGTTATGAACATACAAATACAGATGCAGATGCAATTGATAAACAAAGTCCATTCCTTATCAGAAAGTCGTTCAATCATTTTATTATTCAAATTATTAAGTTGGGCACAAAAGTATTTAGACAGTTACAAATTTTGCAAAATGTAGTCTTCTCTACAGCAGT
This sequence comes from Ranitomeya variabilis, assembly GCF_051348905.1. NCBI lineage: Eukaryota > Metazoa > Chordata > Amphibia > Anura > Dendrobatidae > Ranitomeya > Ranitomeya variabilis. The sequence goes on from NC_135238.1 coordinate 193,649,269, forward strand.
ACAATGGATTTTAAACAAAGCCCTCAAGATGTGATTGAAGACTGTTAACCCATTCGTCCCTAAGCCTGTTTTCACCATCCTGACCTGGCCAATTTTTACAATTCTGACCACTGTCAATTTATGAGGTCATAACTCTGGAACTTTTAAATGGATCCAACTGATTCGGAGACTGTTTTCTCGTGACATATTGTACTTCATGATAGTGGTAAAAAGGGAATTAGACCTACCGGTAATTCTGTTTCAGGTAGTCCCTCAGGACAGCACCATGGAGGTAGTCCTTCCTTGAGCTATAGCGGGACAGGATCATAGGTTAAAAGACCCCTCCCACCTCCACCCTCCAGTGTTTTTTCAAAGTACCACAGAAGGATAGAAAGAAGTGGTCTAAATGCGCCCTTACAAACGCATGTGTAATAAAACATTTAATGGCTTCATCTTAATCTCGAGCCATGGTGACCCGACGGACGAACGATCTGCCGGAAGATTAATCCCGTGCAAGCCTAAAGACAAACATAAGGGAGGTAAATAAGGGTGCTGTCCTGAGGGACTACCTGGATACAGAATTACCAGTAGGTCTAATTCCCTTTTTCCATTACGTCCCTCCAGACAGCACCATGGAAAATACCAAAGAAAAGGTCCCAGGGTGGGTACAGAAACCCAAGGACCAAAGTCCCAGGCAAGAACCAGACTAGATATATAAATGATCCGAAAGATCAGAAGAATTATATATATCTAAAGAGATCCGCAAAGAAAATCACCTTAGTGAGTGTCTGATATACATCTACAGTGCTGTGCAAATTAATTGGGACAAAGCATTTTTTAAGTAAAATCGTAAGTTGGTTACCAGTCAGTGATTCAAACCAGTTTTAATATATAATAAATAAATCTTGGTCAACTAGCCAGTGGAAAAAGGTCATTTTCAGAATTAGTATGTAACAGTGCATTATAACATTTTATTTTTTTGCTTTGTCCCAATTAATTTGCACAGCACTGTATAATGGCCAATTTCAATATGAATGTGGTAAACAAAGTATGCAGCAGAAACAGAGTGAAACACACCCGTTATACCCCACTACCAATAATGAACCGCAGTGCGCTATTACGGTTATTGTGATAGATACTTATAAACACCGCAGCCCCAGAATAGGTTTAGAAACCCTTATTGTCCAGCAAAATATGGTGATAGTCATAGCCACCACACAATGAGGACTGTACAGACCAGTAATCGGCTGCATGTGCTTAACAACACAGAAGTGTTCCTTCATTGGTCCTCCTGGGCTCAGGTTAGGCCTTGGTTACAGACCAGCTTACCATACTACAAGGAGACCTGCAAGACAGAGACCCTGGACTGCGGGAAGATCTAACCAATAACAGTTAGTACATGGGTAATGGCAGAGCAATGGGATGTACGCACATTACTCATCCAGGAGATCATGTCTATTCCGAATCCTTAGATGTCTAAACCCCGAGTAAGGGTTGGATATTATTGAAACTAAAGAATATGCCATCTGGCAGGTAATATCTCCTGCCCTTACCAATGTCTGGCTTCTCATTAGAACCGCTGAAGGGGAAACGTGGATCATCACTCCTGTTTAGAGACAGGGAGTCTGGACTCTGAATCGATGAAAGTGGTAGTGGTGCGCGGGGGCTGGTAAAAATCTACTGACACGTGAGATTATTTGAAACTGCCTCTATACGAGTCATTAGTCCAGAAATTATATATATGTCAACTTATTTATATATATATATATATATATATATCTAATATATAAAGCTGAATGTGTGTATGTGTGTGTGTATGTATGTATGTATGTATGTCCGGGATTGGCATCTGAACCGTCGCAGCTACAGCCACAAAATTTTGCACAGTCACACGTCTGGACCCCGAGAGCGTCATAGGCTATGTTGTGAGGTGAAATTTAAACCCCGCGCTTTCCAATTCACCAAACAATTTTGCCCCTATCTACATAATGGGGAAAAAGTGAAAGGAAAAGTGTTGGAGGCGTTGCAGCTACAGGCACAAAATTTTGCACAGTCACACGTCTGGACCCCGAGAGCGTCATAGGCTATGTTGTGAGGTGAAAAGTTAACCCCGCGCTTTCCAATTCACCAAACAATTTTGCCCCTATCTACATAATGGGGAAAAAGTGAAAGGAAAAGTGTTGGAGGCGTCGCAGCTACAGGCACAAAATTTTGCACAGTCACACGTCTGGACCCTGAGAGCGTCAAAGCTATGTTGTGAGGTGAAATTTTAACCCCGCGCTTTCCAATTCACCAAACAATTTTGCCCCTATCTACATAATGGGGAAAAAATGAAAGGAAAAGTGTTGGAGGCAAATTAACAGCTGCCAGATGTGAACAAGGGGGACTTAAAGAATAAGAGCGATGGCGCCAAAGAGTATATACTGTACAGTTGCTAAGGTGGGGCCCCAACATGGGATAATCACCACACCACCACGGGGATATGAACACACACACAAAATGCGCCACACACTACCACGTGCTCGAACACATATACCACCCTCAGCGCACATTTCACTACACAAACACCAACCTCGCCACATAAAAGTAGAAACACAAAAGTCGCCGCTCAAAACTCGCCACACGCAAAACTCTTCACATGCAAAACTCGCCACACGTGCAAAACTCACCTCATGGAAAACTCGCCACACGCAAAACTTGCACACGCAGAAAAATTGCCACACGCAGAAAAATTGCCACATGCACAAAAGTTGCAACACATGCAAAAGTTGCCTCACACAAAACTTGCACATACTCAAAAGGCACCACACATAAAACTCGCCACGCGCAAAACTCGCCATGTGCAAAACTTGCTGCACACAACTTGCTACACTAACCTGTCACATGCAACTCGACACACAAAAAGTTGCTACACGCATGTCGCCACACAAAACTCATCTCACAAAAGTCCCTACATGCATGTCGCCACACGCAACTCAACACACACAACTTGACACACGAAACTCGCCCTAAAACACACACAAGTCTGGTATTATCCTTCAAAAATAAAAATCTGATTAATAAGCAGACAAACTACAAGAGCAACAAATGTACCATATAGGAATCGGCAGCTGTCAGTCACATGACCAGTCTATTATGTGTATGTGTGAGCTAATATATACTGCCAGGGGGTGGGCTTACTGTTGGCTGGAGATTTATCAGGCTGCCATTTTAGCTTACAAATACTGAGGTAAAAATACTGACCAAATAACGTGTGAACGAGGGCTAATACAGGAGGAGATGACATACAGATATATACTATATACAGGAGGAGATGACACACAGGTATATACTATTTACAGGGGAGATGACACACAGGTATATACTATATACAGGAGGAGATGACACACAGATATATACTATATACAGGAGAGATGACACACAGGTCTATACTATATAGAGGAGGAGATGACATACAGGTACATACTACATACAGGAGGAGATGACATACAGGTATATACTATATACAGGAGGAGATGACACACAGGTATATGCTATGTATAGGAGGAGATGACATACAGGTATATACTATATACAGGAGAAGATGACACACAGATATATACTATATATAGGTGAGATGACACACAGGTATATACTATATACAGGAGATTACATACAGGTATATCTAATATATAAAGCTGAATGTGTGTATGTATGTATGTGTGTATGTCCGGGATTGGCATCTGCACCGTTGCAGCTACAGCCACAAAATTTTGCACAGTCACACGTCTGGACCCCGAGAGCGTCATAGGCTATGTTGTGAGGTGAAATTTTAACCCCGCGCGTTCCAATTCACCAAACAATTTTGCCCCTAACTACATAATGGGGAAAAAGTGAAGGGAAAAGTGGAGGAAAATTGACAGCTGCCAGATGTGAACAATGAGGACTTAAAGAATGAGAGCGATGGCGCCAAAGAGTATATACCGTACAGTTGCTTAGGTGGGGCCCCGACATGGGATACTCACCACACACGGGGATATGAACACAAACACAAAATGCACCACACACTACCACGTGCTTGAACACATATACGACCCTCAGCACACATTTCACCACACACACACCAACCTCGCCACATAAAAGTCGAAACACAAAAGTCACCACTCAAAACTCGCAACGCGCAAAACTCGCCATATGCAAAACTAGGCTCACGCAAAACTCGCCACACGTGCAAAACTCACCTCATGCAAAACTTGCACACACAGAAAAATTGCCACATGTACAAAAGTTGCAGCACATGCAAAAGTTGCCTCACACAAAACTTGCACATACTCAAAACGCACCACACATAAAACTCGCCACGCGCAAAACTCGCCATGCACAAATCTTGCTGCACACAACTTGCTACACTAACCTGTCACATGCAACACGACACACAAAATGTTGCTACACACATGTCACCACACAAAACTCATCTCACAAAAGTCGCTACATGCATGTCGCCACACGCAACTCAACACACACAACTTGACACATGAAACTCGCCCTAAAACACACACAAGTCTGGTATTGTCCTTCAAAAATAAAAATCTGATTAATAAGCAGACAAACTACAAGAGCAACAAATGTACCATATAGGAAATACGGCAGCTGTCAGTCACATGACCTGTCTATTATGTGTATGTGTGAGCTAATATATACTGCCAGGGGGGAGGGCTTCCTGTTGGCTGGGGATTTATCAGGCTGCCAATAGCAACCAATCACAGCTCAGCTTCTATTTTGCTACAGTTAATTAACCTGAGCTCTGATTGGTTAATATAGGCAACAAAGACATTCTCAGTATAACAAAGCTAATATATGTTGTGAAATTCTTCTATTAGCTTAGTTTTTGCCTTTTAATAATTACATTTCTATCTATTTGTTTTGTGGTTTTTGTGTGCAGAATAAATTTTTGTTAACACATTCTATTTTGCTAACAGCAGTCATTAACCCGGGCGAAGCCGGGTAGTACAGCTAGTATATATATATATATATACAGTGGGGCCAAAAAGTATTTAGTCATTCAGCAATAGTGCAAGTTCCACCACTTAAAAAGATGAGAGGCGTCTGTAATTTACATCATAGGTAGACCTCAACTATGGGAGACAAACTGAGAAAAAAAAATCCAGAAAATCACATTGTCTGTTTTTTTATCATTTTATTTGCATATTATGGTGGGAAATAAGTATTTGGTCAGAAACAAAATTTCATCTCAATACTTTGTAATATATCCTTTGTTGGCAATGACAGAGGTCAAACATTTTCTGTAAGTCTTCACAAGGTTGCCACACACTGTTGTTGGTATGTTGGCCCATTCCTCCATGCAGATCTCCTCTAGAGCAGTGATGTTTTTGGCTTTTCGCTTGGCAACACGGACTTTCAACTCCCTCCAAAGGTTTTCTATAGGGTTGAGATCTGGAGACTGGCAAGGCCACTCCAGGACCTTGAAATGCTTCTTACGAAGCCACTCCTTCGTTGCCCTGGCGGTGTGCTTTGGATCATTGTCATGTTGAAAGACCCAGCCACGTTTCATCTTCAATGTCCTTGCTGATGGAAGGAGGTTTGCACTCAAAATCTCACGATACATGGCCCCATTCATTCTTTCATGTACCCGGATCAGTCGTCCTGGCCCCTTTGCAGAGAAACAGCCCCAAAGCATGATGTTTCCACCACCATGCTTTACAGTAGGTATGGTGTTTGATGGATGCAACTCAGTATTCTTTTTCCTCCAAACACGACAAGTTGTGTTTCTACCAAACAGTTCCAGTTTGGTTTCATCAGACCATAGGACATTCTCCCAAAACTCCTCTGGATCATCCAAATGCTCTCTAGCAAACTTCAGACGGGCCCGGACATGTACTGGCTTAAGCAGTGGGACACGTCTGGCACTGCAGGATCTGAGTCCATGGTGGCGTAGTGTGTTACTTATGGTAGGCCTTGTTACATTGGTCCCAGCTCTCTGCAGTTCATTCACTAGGTCCCCCCGCGTGGTTCTGGGATTTTAGCTCACCGTTCTTGTGATCATTCTGACCCCACGGGGTGGGATTTTGCGTGGAGCCCCAGATCGAGGGAGATTATCAGTGGTCTTGAATGTCTTCCATTTTCTAATTATTGCTCCCACTGTTGATTTCTTCACTCCAAGCTGGTTGGCTATTGCAGATTCAGTCTTCCCAGCCTGGTGCAGGGCTACAATTTTGTTTCTGGTGTCCTTTGACAGCTCTTTGGTCTTCACCATAGTGGAGTTTGGAGTCAGACTGTTTGAGGGTGTGCACAGATGTCTTTTTATACTGATAACAAGTTTAAACAGGTGCCATTACTACAGGTAATGAGTGGAGGAAAGAGGAGACTCTTAAAGAAGAAGTTACAGGTCTGTGAGAGCCAGAAATCTTGATTGTTTGTTTCTGACCAAATACTTATTTTCCACCATAATATGCAAATAAAATGATAAAAAAAACAGACAATGTGATTTTCTGGATTTTTTTTTCTCAGTTTGTCTCCCATAGTTGAGGTCTACCTATGATGTAAATTACAGACGCCTCTCATCTTTTTAAGTGGTGGAACTTGCACTATTGCTGAATGACTAAATACTTTTTTGCCCCACTGTATATATATATATATATATATACACACACACACACACACACACACACACACACACACACATATACACACATACATATCCTAAAAGGCAATCTTCTCAGGGTTATTTATACAACCAGACTGCCATGGTGGGAGTAATCATATTCTATGGCTAGAGGAAAGTAGGTTTCTTCCCACCACAGATGGAGATTATCTATTGTGAGGCAGTGGGACTATGGGTTCTCAACTGTGAGGTCCTGTATACAGTTTAATTTATCTTAGGAGCCGTGACTGCTGTAAGAGCCACGAGAATGGGATCCTCTGCCACCTGACGCAGTGCTGCTGATTCGCAACAAAGTACAACAGGCAGTGATTCCGTCCCTGGTAAACATAACGCAACAGACTTATGGGACAAGAATCTGTCTACTGGATGTTAGTCAAGGCAACTAGTCTGCTTTATGTGGAGTTTGGAAGGATTCTTTCCTTCCACCTCATGGGATTTTCTGCTCCCAGGATAGTAGTATGTCCTTTATAGGATGTACCAAAAAGATGTATGTCACCTTTTAAAGCTAATTATGAATAGACCTTTCTTTAGCACTCAAGGTAGAAGCTCACCTGGGAGATCTGTTCCAAACGGAAGAAATGCTAATTTACTAAGCCAATTCAAGCATAGCTGTTTGTTTGGCTAAGCCCTGTTGTAAAGAATGAAGCGACAGAAGCTGGATCTGGATCCAAAAACATGAGGATTCTATAACCAGAATTGAGACCCAAGACAAAAATGTGAAGTGGTAGGCTAACGATACAATGTGCAGCCATGCAACAAGGCACAAGTCAGAAGGTCTTACCCAGAGGCTGACAGCCAGAGGCAAAAAAGGTACAAGGCTCGAGGTACTATGAAGCACAGAAGCACTATGACACACCAATGATACACCATGAGGCACAGGGGCACCGAAGCACTATGATGCACTATGATGCAATACGATGCCATATGATGCGCTATGATGCAATATGATGCACTATGAAGCAATATGATGCATATAGGAATCATAAAGCACTATGATGCAATATGATACACAAAGGCACAATGAAGCAATATGATGCAAAATGATTCAATACGATGCAATATTATTATTATTTATTATTGTTATAGTGCCATTTATTCCATGGCACTTTACATGTGAGGAGGGGTATACATAATAAAAACGAGTACAATAATCTTAAACAATACAAGTCACGAATGGTACAGTAGGAGAGAAGACCCTGCCCGTGAGGGCTCACAATCTACAAATATGATGCATATAGGAACTATGAAGCACCATGATGCAATATGATGCACAAAGTCACTATGAAGCGCTATGATGAAGTATGATGCGTATAGGAACTTTGAAGCACTATGATGCAATATGATGCACAAAGGCACTATGAAGCAATATGCTGCAATGTGATGCACAAAGGCACTATGAAGCAATATGATGCAATATGATGCATATAGGAACTATTAAGCACTGTGATGCAACATGATGCATATAGGAACTATGAAGCACCATGATGCAATATGATGCACAAAGGCACTATGAAGCACTATGATGCAATATGATACACAACAGCACTCAAATGATGCATAGAGGCACTATGATGCAATATGAAGCACAGAGGCGCTCAATATGATTCATAGAGGCACTATGATGCAGTATGATGCACGGAGGCACTCCATATGATGTATAGAGGCACTATGATGCAGTATGATGCACAGAGGCACTATGATGCAATATGAAGCACCATGATACAATATGAAGCATTATGATACAATATGGTGCACAAAGGCACTCAATATGATGCATAGAGGCACTATGATGCAATATGATGCACAGAGGCACCATGATGTAATATGAGGTACCATGATACAATATGAAGCACCAGGATACAATATGATGCACAGAGGCACTCAATATGATGCATAGAAGCACTATGATGAAATATGATGCACAGAGGCACCATGATGAAATATGAAGCACCATGATGCAATATGAAGCACCATGATACAATGTGATGCACAGAAGCACTCCATGTGATACATAGAGGCACTATGATGCAATATGATGCAGAGGCACTCAATATGCATAGAGGCACTATGATGCACAGAGGCACCATGATGCAATATGAAGCACCATGATGCAATATGAAGCACCATGATGCAATATGAAGCACAGAGGCACTCAATATGATGCATAGAGGCACTATGATGCAAAGTGATGTACAGAGTGACTAGGCCATGCTTGAAGGTGCCAAACAAGAGACCAGGCTCACACTTTCAAGCAAGAGAGCAATCTCTCAGAGTTCCAGATAAATCTCCACTCTGAATAGTACATCTCATTTGTCAGACTGACCCCACCCGAAGGGGCTAATTAATGAGCTGCAGCTGGAGGGAAGTCTTCATGGAGACCATGTGCTGCATTAACACCCTGTGTCCTCCTATGGATGGAGTAGTTAAGTTGCAAAGAAAAGTGCAACACTTGTTTATTGAACCAAAAAATGGAAAACATGCTTCACAAAAGTCCCTTTGAAGCCCAATTATAAGGATCTGTGCAGCCATGACATGCAACTAACAAGTCAAATCATGAGATGTAGCCTAGACATATGGCCTTACTATAGCCTAGAGATCCAAGGCCTAGCTGCGTATATGTGAAACACACCTCAGCACATGGGTTTCAGGCCCAGCTTTGGCACAAAGGCATGAGACTAGCATCAGACCAGAGGCCTAGGCCATCAATGCAACATTCCACCATGCACTCACCTGTGCTGGCTCCATACCTGCTAGAAAACAGGAGGAGCTGGTAACGCCAAGAGCCCACCATGGAGGCAAGCGGTGTCCCATCAGGAATGCTGCATTACTGCCAATGATTTCCTCTCCTGTGCCCCACTTCAACATTCCACCGTGGAACGCACGCCTACCTTACTCTGATGTCACCGGAAGTGCAACGGCCTTCTCCACCATACGACTTCTGGACGTAGCGGTGTTTTGCTGGCCGGCGCTCGAGCCGAGAGCCCCCCATCAGGAGGAAGCGACTCTACCCAGGAGCCCGTCTGCTCGACTGGTCTCGGGCTGAGGGACTCCCCACCGGGGAATTTCCACCCTGGGCTGCTTGACAGGGGGAAGTATTGGACATGCCGCATGATTCCCCTGAGCCCACTGCATAGGTTGGCTGTTGGCTGTGGAACCTCTCAAAGAGGAGTTGGCCACGGTCCGTCTGACCAGGGAAGGGAAGGCCGAAGACGTCCACAGGCTACCTTTGCTCTAGGAGCAACCTCTCATACAACCGTCCCCCTGTAGGGACAGGAAAAACACTGGAGGGTGGAGGTGGGAGGGTCCTTTTAACCTCTCTATGATCCTGTCCCACTATAGGTCAAGGAAGGACTACCTCCATTGTGCTGTCCGGAGGGACGTAATGGAAAATATCTTTGATATGACTTGCGTTTATTTGTGAAAAAAATGGAAAATTTGCAATTTTCAAACTTTTAATTTTTATACCCATAAATATCGCACACGATAGTTAATAAATAATATTTCCCACATGTCTACTTTACATCAGCACAACTTTTGAAACATAATTTTGTTAGGAAGTTATAAGGGTTAAAAGTTGATCAGCGATTTTACATTTTTACAACAAAATTTGCAAAACCATTTTTTTAGGGACCACCTCACATTTGAAGTGACTTTGAGGGGTCTACATGACAGAAAATACCCAAAAGTGGCACCATTTTAAAAACTGCACCCCTCAAGGTACTCAAAACAACATTCAAGAAGTTTATTAACCTTTCAGGTGTTTCACATGAATTTTTGAAATGTGGAAGGAAAAAAGACATTTACTTTTCTCTCACAAAAATGTAAAATTTACTGGAATAATTAGCCTACGCCATGTCACGTTTGGAGAGCCCCTGATGTGCCTAAACAGTGGAACCCCCCCCCCCAAGTGACACCATTTTGTAAACTAGACCCCTTTGGAAACTTATCTAGATGTGTATTAAACACCTTGAACACCCAGTTGCTACACATAAGTTTATAAAGTTAAGCTGTGAAAATAAAAAAATCTAATTTTTCCCGTAAAAATCTTTTTTAGTTCTAAATTTTGTATTTTCACAAGGCTAACTGGAGGAAATGGACCCCAAAAATTGTTTTGCAATTTCTCCAATTTCACCGATACCCATATACATATGGGGTCGAAAACTACTTTTGAGGCACAGTGAAATGCTCAGTAGGGAAGTAGTGCCATATTAGGCTGCTTTCACACTTGCGTTTTTGTCTGCAGCGTTTTTTGCACAAAAAACGCATGCGTTTTTTTTTCCTATATTTAACATTGAAAACGCATGCGTTTTTTGCACATGCGTTTGGTCGCGTTTTCAAACGCATGCGTTTATTGACTGCATGCGTTCATTTTCAAAAATGCTACCTGCAGTATTTTCTTGCGCGTTTTTTTGCCGCGAAAAAACGCATGCGTTTTTTCGCGGCAAAAAAATGCATTGCTGTCTATGTAAACGCATGCGGTTTTAAGCACATGCGTTTGTTTGCGCTAAAAACGCATGCGTTTTTATAGAAAAAAACCAGAAAACACACTAAAAAGTCACCCACCACCATCAAGGTGATAAAGGGATCCAAACCCTAACCCTAACTCTACCCCTAACCTCACCCCTAACCGTTTAATGAACATTTTCTGACAGTCATATTGCCACGTATTTAAGTGCCACGTATCACGTATTTCAGTGCCACGTATGCCACGTGCCACGTATTTAAGTGCCACGTGCCACATATATAAGTGCCACGTGCCACATATATAAGTGCCACGTGCCACATATTAAAGTGCCACGTGCCACGTATTTAAGTGCCACGTATTTAAGTGCCACGTGCCACGTATTTAAGTGCCACGTGCCACGTATTAAAATGCCACGTGCCACGTATTTAAGTGCCACGTGCCACGTATTTAAGTGCCACGTATTTAAGTGCCACGTGCCACGTATTTCAGTGCCACGTATGCCACGTGCCACGTATTTAAGTGCCACGTGCCACATATATAAGTGCCACGTGCCACATATATAAGTGCCACGTGCCACATATATAAGTGCCACGTGCCACGTATTTAAGTGCCACGTGCCACGTATTAAAGTGCCACGTGCCACGTATTTAAGTGCCACGTGCCACGTATTTAAGTGCCACGTGCCACGTATTAAAGTGCCACGTATTTAAGTACCACGTATTTCAGTTGCACGTATTTCAGTGCCACGTATTTCAGTCACGTTTAGGGTTAGGGTTAGGGGTAGGGTTAGGGTTAGGGTTTTCTTGTTTTTTCTTGTGTTTTCTTGTGTTTTCTTGTGTTTTTCTATAAAAACGCATGCGTCTAAAAAACGCATGCGTTTTACCGCGTTTACATGCGTTTTTCACACATGCGTTTTTTTTAAAAACGCATGCAGACAAAAACGCAAGTGTGAAACTAGCCTTACAGTGCAGATTTTTCTGCACTGGTTTGAGGGAGCCATGTCACATTGGCAGAGCCCCTGAGGTGCCAGAACAGCAGATCCCCCATAAGTGACCTAATTTTACAAGCTAAACCTCTCAATGAATTTATCTAGGGGTGCAGTAATTATATTGACACCACAGGTATGTCACAGAATTTTATACCATTGGGCAGTGAAGAAGGAATAATTTACATTTTCACCACCAAAATTTTGCTAGCCCCAAATTTTACATTTTCATACTGTGAAAATCGTAAAAATGACATCAAAAGTTGTCCCATAATTTCTGCTGAATGTAGAAATACCCCATATGTGGCTGTACATTACAGTTAAGTGCAGCCATTGATCTATTTGCTATGTAAGTCTTTTTTGGTTACGCACCAGTTCAGACTAGATTGCTGTTCAGTTAGTTTACCTATATTTACTATGTACTATTTTTTCTGACTTGAACGCCTCGCCCTTCACCATGCTGTGATTTTAATTACATCCAAACACAGTTGGTTCTGACCTTCTTATAAATGCAGGCTTTACCATGTTATTAGCCATAGGTAAGTGTTCACACTAGGCAGTCAGGTCAGGGACCCATCCGACCTGAGATTACCTTGACGTTTGGTGGAAGGGCTCACATTTTTTGGCCAAATCTTGTGCTAAGCATCTCATGTGTTTTTTCATAGATTTCACAAGCCATTAAGCTATTCACATTTCATGTATCGCACATTTCCTTGCTTTAGTACAGTTGAGTGCAGCCATTGATCTATGTACTATGTAAGTCTTTTTTGGTTATGCACCAGTTCAGACTAGATTGCTGTTCAGTCAGTTTACCTATATTTACTATGTACATTACTGTTTAGCCATACGAAGAGATTTGGGAGGGAGGGAGGGAGCGCTATTTGGCTCCTGGAGTGCATATTTCCCTAGAATAGTTTGCGGACTCCATATACAGAGCCCTAAGTGCTAGATAAGCAGCATCCACCCTCAAGTGACCCCATTTTGGAAATTATACCCCTTTGGGAATTTATCTCTAGGTGTATTGATGATTTTGACTCCATGGGCGTTTTCAAGAAACAAGCAGCAGTGGATGTTGCTGAGTGAAAATTGCAAACTACCGTTGTAGTGTCCAGTACATTATGCCCAGCTCATGTTTCTGGAGACATGCACCTGTAAATTAGGTGGGCTCTCATCACTACATAAATGCCAAATATGTGGGCGCTAAATGTGGTTTAGGCACACTGGGGCTCAGAATGAAGTGAGGGGGCATTTGGATTTGGGAGCGGAAAATGTGCTGATTTTTTTTGGGGGGGTGAGGAGCCATTTTGCTTTTCCAGAGCCTTTGTGCTATCAGTAACGTGGAAGCCCACTATATTTCCGTTAACAAATGACAGACCTGAACAGGCCTCTGTTCAACCGTGTCCTTCTTTTCAGAAGTGCACAAAACCGTGGCTGACGGCACTTTTATGTAATCCTAAAAAGACGGACACCGCCGGACCACAGGTCCTATAGCGTCCACTGAGGCTCCATCTGCCTCATTAGAACAGCCCCTGAGGAAGCAACACCACGCGAACTGCTGACTGTTCCCCTCCCCCACATGGGTTAGCATTAGTTTGTTGGCACTATGGGCGGCACTTTAATCCCTGAAGGCTAGGAGCATGCATATTGATTTGTCCACAAGCATTGGCAGAGGAATTTAGTCTATATGCCCTGGCTGGGGATCTGTTTGTATAATTAATTTATCTTGTGCTCAGTGCAAGATGGTATTACTTCACTTTAGCTAAGTTGGGGTTCAGCAGTATTTGTACAGCCTCATTCCTTTCCCTTTATCAAGCTTTACATCGTGCTGTTGTAACTTTGTTCGATTTTATATTGGAGCTATTTATGCCCATACTATTTTTTTGTGAGGTTATTGGATTAATAAAGATCTTTTTCACTTTATCTTTGTATGCATCCTCAGTTCATATAAACTGTTTTGAGGGTTACTACTCCTTTGCTCTTGTAGGATCAGTTGATTATTTGGGGAGTTGCTCTATGGGTCCCGGTGTGTGGACAATTTATATGATTCCGAGATGTCAGTAATTGTTAACTATAAATGCCAAATGTGTGGGCGGGAAATGTGGTTTAGGCACACTGGGGTTCAGAAGGAAGGGAGTGGGTATTTGGATTTGGGAGCGGAAAGTTACCTGAATTTTTTTTGGAGTGTGAGGAGCCATTTTGCTTTTCCAGAGCCTTTGTGCTACCAGTAACATGGAAGCCCACTATATTTCTGTTAACAAATGACAGACCTGAGCTGGGACTTGTTTTTTTATGGATTAGTTGAAGCTTTTATTGGGAACATTTTACATAACATTTAGGATCACATTTATCTGGCGTTCTACGCTGAGCACTTACATCGGGGTTTCCATCTAAATCTCCAAGTGACGTGACAGATGAAACCCCCAATGGATCCATTCACTATTATTAGGCAGCAGAGTTACTCTGGACTCCGTCTGGCCTCTGTTCAGCGGTGTCCTTCTTTTCAGAAGTGCACAAAACTGTGGCCGACTGCAGTTTTATGTAATCCTAAAAAGACGGACACCGCCGGATCACAGGTCCTTTGTCGTCCACAGTGGCTTCATCTGCCTCATCAGAGGGAATTTTATGCCAGAGGTTGCGTCTGAATCACGTATTTCAGAGATTTACATGGAAAGCCCTGTGCAAGCGCTCAGTGGAGAACAGGGAGGTAGAATGAAAAAATCAACAACGCGAAAAATTGGTTATATTCATTTTTTACGCCGTTCATTGTGCAGTATAAGTGATTAGGCGACTTTATTCTTTGGGTCGGTGCAATTACAGCGATACCAGATTTATATCTGGTTTTTATGTTTGGCTGCTGTCATACACTAAAAGAAACTTTTTATTGTAAAAACTAGTTTTTGCTTCACCACATTTTCAAAGCTATAATTTTTCCATATTTCGACCTACACAGTCATGTTATAGCTTGTTCTTTGCGGGACGAGCTGACGTTTTCATTGGTACCATATTGGGGCACATGACATTTTTGGATCGTTTTCTATTCCGATTTTTGGGAGACAGAACGAACAAAAACCCTCAATTCAGGAATTGCTTTTTTTTATATACCATTCCATGTGTGGTAAAATTGGTAAGGCAGTTTTATTCTTCGGGTCAGTACGATTACAATGATACCCAATTTATATCTTTTTTACGTTTCAGTGCTTTTACAGCATGAAAACTATTTTATAAAACAATAATTATCTTGCATTGCTTTATACTGAGAGCTATAACTTTTTTATTTTTCTGCTGATGTAGCTGTATGATTCCTTGTTTTGGCAGGACAAGATGACGTTTTCAGTGGTAACATTTTTATTTACATTAGTTTTCTTTATTACGTTTTATTGCACTTTGTGTTCGGCTGTATGATGATATAGGATTGTTTTTTGCATCGTTTTTTATTTATTTATTACGGTGTTCACTGATGGGGTTAACCAATGGTACAGTTTTATAGAGCAAGTTGTTACAGACACGGCAATATCAAAAATGTGTACTTTTGTTGTTTTGGGGTTTTTTTTTTGCATAAATAAAAGTATTTATAGGAAAAATATTTGTTTCTTTATTTGAGGATTTAAAAGAAAAATTTCACACTTTTTAACATTCTTTTTAAAACTTTTTTACATTGTCCCATCCTGGGACATGCACAGCAGAGTATCACATCAGCATGCAGCAAAGGAGGCAAGTCAGTGCCTGCTCTCAGCCGGGGGTCTCCATGGAGACCATCAAGACAACGCGATCGCATCGCATTGTACTGATGGAAGCTCGCATGGAACTCATTTTCTGCGCGATGCTCATGTATGCGGAGCTGGGGATAAACACATGACATGAGGGGCTGGGGGCATACATATGACAGGAGAAGCCTGGGACATACACATGACAGGAGGGGATGGGGGAATACACATGACATGAAGGGCTGGGAGCATACACATGACAGGAGACATGGGGGCATACACATGACAGGAGGGGCTGGGACATATGCATGACACGAGGGGTTGGGGGCATACACAAGGTAGGAGACATGGGGGCATACGCATGACATGAGGGGCTGGGGGCATACACATGACAGGAGACATGGGGGCATACACATGACATGAGGGGTTGGGGACATACACATGACAGGAGACATGGGGCATACATATCATAGGAAGGGCTGGAGACATACACAAGACAGGAAAGGTTGGGGACATACATATTACAGAAGACATGGGGGCATACACATGACAAAAGGGGCTCAGGGCATATACATCACAGGACACATGAGGGTACGTACAGTGAGGAAAATAAGTATTTGATACACTGCCAATTTTGTAAGTTTCAACTGTAAGAGACAGCATCTTAAAGAAAAATCCAATTGAATCAAATTCCCTTGAACTCTCAAACCCTATGGAAACCTTGAAGAGAAAATAATTATATTGGATATACAGGATAAGCAACGTTAAACCCTATAGACGCAACTAAATTACCGTACTAAGATTTTTATTTAAACACAACATTGAAGCATGCAATCACACAAAGTGCATGCTTCAATGTTGTGTTTGGATGATTAGTTGGAAGCATCACTCTTCAATATTTTGAGTAGCTTTATGAGTTGTTCTTAAAGACTACTATGTTATCGGTTCCTGAGATTTTGTATAAGATTTTTATTTACAGTAATTTATTATGTACACACAATATTTTATCTGCATACAGTTGCTCCTTAGTATCACAAATCACCCTTTTCTGCATTTTAACCCCTCTCTGACCTTAGACGTACTATCCCGTCGAGGTGACCTGGGCCTATCTGACCCTCGACGGGATAGTACATCATATGCGATCAGCTGCGCTCACGGGGGGAGCGCGGCCGATCGCCGCCGGGTGTCAGCTGATTATTACAGCTGACATCCGGCACTATGTGCCAGGAGCGGTCACGGACCGCTCCTGGCACATTAAACCCCAGAACACTGCGATCAAACATGATCGCAGCATTCCGGCGGCATAGGGAAGCATCGCACAAGGAGGGGGCTCCCTGTGTGCTTCCCTGAGACCCTCGGAGCAAGCGATGTGATCGCGTTGCTCTGAGGGTCTCCTACCATCTCCTCCCTGCAGGCCCAGATCCAAAATGGCCACGGGGGGCCTTCCGGGTCCTGCAGGGAGGTGGCTTTCAAGTGCCTGCTCAGAACAAGCACCGGGAAGCCTCCCTGCACTGCCTCTCAGATCGCTGATCTGACACAGTGCATTGCAAAGTGTCAGATCAGCGATCTGTCACTATAATGTGATGTCCCCCCCTGGGGCAATGTAAAGAAGTAAAAAAAAACTAATATTTACAAGTGTAAAAAAAAATCCTAAATAAAGAAAAAAATATATTGTTCCAATAAATAAAAGAAAAAAAAATATATATATAGAGAGAGAGAGTAGCGGCGCTCGTGGGGTGGACAAGAACAGCTGCAGGTAATGCTCCTTACCACACAAAGGAAAAAAGGGGGACTATAAGAAATAACAAATTAAAATATTTGTACAATATTTTTACCTGCGCTAAACTTTACAATACAGTAGTTACACTGCCACGGTGGGTAATTACATGTTTGGTGGGGGAGGTACTCAAATTTCTCTATTGGTCATATGTAGCGGATCGGGGATTGGCCGTAAGAAAGGACTGCAATAGGAAACAATGGAGAAATTTAAACACAATAACTAAATAACTCGTGTGTCACTTGTTTGTTGCATATAAAATATAATGATCCCACTACGAAGTGATTGGAGTGATAAAATTCTTAATAAAATATAAATAGTGTGTTGTTTGTAAAGTGCTTTAGACAATTATTACACAGGTGAGTTTCCCAGGATAAAGGATTTGTGCTTAACTGGCTGATTCTTAGACTTGAGTGCACCTTAGGTGTAGTCCAGTACCTGTCATACTGATGCTTGCGGGTGAAAAAATAATATTATATCAAGAGCTGTCCTTAAATCCTGGGTGGTAGCAGTAAAAGCAAGTAAAACACGCTACTTAGCTGATTGAACGCTGTCCTTGTCAGCTTCCAGGCGGCTTGTGCAAGCTCCGTCCCGGCCGGTGACGGGCGCTCGCACGACCTGTGCTTGGTGATCCTGGTGCGATGCTGTGCAGGACCTGCGATGACGTTCGGGTCACATGATCAGCAGTCACGGAACGCTGTGGGAGCCACAAACCTACGCGTTTCGGAAATGCTACGATTTCCTTCATCAGGGTTGCTCCCCCTGCGTTCAAAGGCTTTATATACCTATGGCATTCTTCCCCATAGGTTCAGTTAAATGCGAACAGTTCCTCTTCATTATTCAGGCCCCTGGGCTTCAATGTGTCCATTTCAAAGATGTACTTGGTTTCTTCCCGGGACATTTGCTTAATAAAGTCCCCCTTTCGCCAGTCACGTTGGACTACTTTAATACCTGTGACATTAATTCCCTGTATGGATCCTTTATGATGAATAAAAAAAGTTTAGATAATGGATGTGCGTCATGTTTATTACATATATTTCTAAGATGTTCATTAATCCTTTTGCATAAGGGACGTTTGGTGCGCCCCACATATTGTTTCCCACATGGGCATTCCATAACGTAAAAAACCCGTTGCGTTTTGCATGTTATAAAGTCTATAATAGGGATTGCTTTACCATTCTTTGATGACACACTTTTTTGTTTGGTGGGTTTCAGTAATTTGCACATTTTGCACTTTTGACATGGAAAAAAGCCATGAATTACTTGCTTAAAGGGGCCTTTTGTATTACTTGGGGGATTGGGATTTCGTACTGTGGGTGCAATGATCAGACCCAAATTGCGCGCTTTCCTGAAGACAAAACGTGGGCGGTTTGATAATATATCTCCTATTGTTTTGTCCTCTTTTAAAAGGTCCCAATGTTTGTTCACGATTTTTCTCAATATGTGGATGTTAGAATTGTATTGAGTGATAATAGGTATTTAAATTTGGGCCTGCTGGTTAGGGGAATAGTCATCCTCCTTTTTTTCTTTCCTCTCATTCTCACCTAGAAGTTCCATTCTGGGAATTTCCTTCACCGCCTTTTTTGTTATAAGCAAAGATTTTTTGTCATAGCCCTTGTTTATAAATTTATTAATGAGCCCACCCGCCTCCCTCTCATAATCCACAGTATTAGTACAGTTCCGATTTGCCCTTATAAACTGACTACGAGGGACGTTTAGCAGCCACCTTGGTAGGTGGCAGCTGTTCATTGAGATGAAGCTGTTCGAATCCGTGGGTTTCGTGTATGTGCAGGTCTGCAGTTTGCCTTCGTTAATTGAAATATCAAGATCTAAAAATTGTACACTCTTTTTGCTGGTATTTGCAGTAAATTCTAAATAAAACTCATTTTTATTCAAATCCATTAAAAATTGTTTAAGATCATCTTCACTTCCCTCCCAAATAAGGAAAATATCATCTATAAAACGCAGCCACAGGGCCAAAGAGGGAACTATTTTCTGTAAAAAACAATCTACATAGTGTGACAAATTAGAGGTTAAATTCCCTATTCCCGAAATGATCAGACCACCTGGTGGATTTTTGAGATCCTTATGAATTTTAGGAAGATACTAGAATACTGCCAATCTTGGATGCGGTGTATATATGTATTCAAACTCTTGTTTATTAATATGTCCGCCATCCAAGCCTTTAATCAATAGGTTTCTCAGGTCATAAGTAAATTTAGCCAAAGGATCACTAGTAGTGTTGAGCGATACCTTCCGATATTTGAAAGTATCGGTATCGGATTGTATCGGCCGATATCCGAAAAATATCGGATATCGCCGATACCGATACCCGATACCAATACAAGTCAATGGGACACAAATATCGGAAGTGATCCTGTATGGTTCCCAGGGTCTGAAGGAGAGGAAACTCTCCTTCAGGCCCTGGGATCCAGGGTCCATCGCAGGTCCTTCACTCGCTCATTCTTAGGAACGGAGGCTGCCGGTTGCAGCGGTTACAACCAGGGCGCGTCCGAGGGTGAGTATATCCCTATTTTTTATTTTTATTCTTTATTTTACATATGAATATGCATCCCGATCCCGATTCCCGATATCGCAAAAATATCGGAACTCGGTATCGGAATTCCGATACCGCAAATATCGGCCGATACCCGATACTTGCGGTATCGGAATGCTCAACACTAATCACTAAACAATTTTGTGTATGTTCTTGTGTCCCCTAAGAGGCTTTGTGCTTCTTTTCCATACTGTGATTTATCGAGCATCACAATCCCTCCCCCTTTGTCTGCAGGGTGAATAATGATGTCTTCCCTTTGCAACATAAAAGTGACACACGAGTTATTTAGATATTGTGTTTAAATTTCTCCATTGTTTCCTATTGCAGTCTCTTCTGACTGCCAAACCCCGATATGCTACATATGACCAATAGAGAAATTTGAGTACCTCCCCCACCAAACAGGTAATTACCCACCGTGGTAGTGTAACTACTATATTGTAAAGTTTAGCGCAGGTAAAAATATTGTTCAAATATTTTAATTTGTTATTTCTTATGTTCCAATAAATACATTTCTTTGTCTAAATAAAAAAACTACAAAAGTACACTTAGTTAGCATCGCCAAGTCCGTAACGACCCGACCTATAAAATTGTCCCACTAGTTAACCCCTTCAGTGATCACCGTAAAAAAAAAAAAAACGGGACAAAAAACAACTCTTTATTATCATACCACCGAACAAAAAGTGGAATAACACGCGATCAAAAAGACAGATATAAATAACCATGGTACCGCTGAAAACGTCATCTTGTCCTGCAAAAAACGAGCTGTAATACAGCATCAGCAGCAAAAAAATAAAAAAGTTATAGTCCTCAGAATAAAGCAATGCAAAAATAATTATTTTTTATATAAAATCTATTTTATCGTATAAAAGCGCCAAAACATAAAAACATGATATAAATGAGGTATTGTTGTAATCGTACTGACCCGAAGAATAAAACTGCTTTATCAATTTTATCAAACGTGGAATGGTATAAACACCCCCGCCAAAAGAAATTCACAAATTGCTGGTTTTTGTTAATTCTGCCTCACAAAAATTGGAATAAAAAGCGATCAAAAAATGTCACGTGAACGAACATGGCACCAATAAAAACGATAACTCGTCCCGCAAAAAAGAAGACCTCACATGACTCTGTGGACCAAAATATGTAAAAATTATAGCTCTCAAAATGTGGAGACGCAAAAACTATTTTTTGCAATAAAAAGTGTCTTTTAGTGTGTGACAGCTGCCAATCATAAAAATCTGCTAAAAAACCCACTATAAAAGTAAATCAAACCCCCTTAATCACCACCTTAGTTAGGGAAAAATAATAACATTTAAAAAATGTATTTATTTCCATTTTCCCATTAGGGTTAGGGTTAGGGTCGGGGCTACAGTTAGGGTTAGGGTTGGGGCTACAGTTAGGGTTAGGGTTGGGGCTAAAGTTAGGGTTAGGGTTCGGGCTAAAGTTAGGGTTAGAGTTGGGGTTAAAGTTAGGTTTGGGGCAACAGTTAGGTTTAGGGTTGGGGCAACAGTTAGGGTTAGGGTTGGGGCAACAGTTAGGGTTAGGTTTGGGGCTACAGTTAGGGTTAGGGCTAAAGTTAGGGTTAGGGTTGGGGCCAAAGTTAGGGTTAGGGTTGGGGTTAAAGTTAGGGTTGGGGCCAAAGTTAAGGTTAGGGTTTGGGCTAAAGTTAGGGTTGGGGCTAAAGTTAGGGTTAGGGTTTGGATTACATTTACCATTGGGATTAGGGTTAGGGGTGTGTCAGGGTTAGGGGTTGTGGTTAGGGTTATGGTTGGGATTAGGGTTAGGGGTGTGTTGGAATTAGGAGTGTGGTTAGGGTTAGAATTAGGGTTAGGGGTGTGTTGGGTTAGGATTTCAGTTAGAATTGGGGGGTTTCCACTGTTTAGGCACATCAGGGGCTCTCCAAACGCGACATGGCATCCGATCTCAATTCCAGCCAATTCTGCGTAAAATAGTGCTCCTCCCCTTCTGAGCAAACAGGGGTTTACCCCAACATATTAGGTATCAGTGTACTCAGGACAAATTGGACAATAACTTTTGCGGTCCAATTTCTCTGGTTACCCTTGGGAAAATAAAAATTTGGGGGGCTAAAAAATAATTTTTGTGGGAAAAAAGATTTTTTATTTTCATGGCTCTGCATTATAAACTGTAGTGAAACACTTGGGGGCTTAAAGTTCTCACAACACATCTAGATAAGTTCCTTGGGGGGTCTAGTTTCCAATATGGGTCACTTGTGGGGGGTTTCTACTGTTTAGGTACATCAGGCGCTCTGCAAACGCAATGTGATAAATGCAGACCATTCTATCTAAGTCTGCATTCCAAACGGCGTGCCTTCCCTTCCAAGCTCTGCCATGCGCCCAAACAGTAGTTTCCTCCCACATATGGGGTATCAGCGTACTCAGGACAAATTGGACAACAACTTTTGGGGTCCAATTTCTCCTGTTACCTTTGGGAAAATATTAAACTGGGGGCTAAAAAATAATTTTTGTGGAAAAAAAAAGAATTTTTATTTTCACGGCTCTGAGTTATAAACTGTAATGAAACACTTGGGTGTTCAAAGTGCTCACCACACATCTAGATAAGTTCCTTAGGGGGCTTACTGTCCAAAATCGTGTCACTTGTGAGGGGTTTCAATGTTTAGGCACATTAAGGGCTCTCCAAACGCGACATGGTGTCCTATCTAAATTCCAGTCAATTTTGCATTGAAAAGTCAAACGGCGCTCCTTCCCTTCAGAACTCTGCCATGCACCCAAACAATGGTTTACCACCACATATGGGGTATCAGCGTACTCAGGACAAATTGCACAACTTTTGGGGTACAATTTCTTCTGTTACCCTTGGGAAAATAAAAAATTGGGGCAAAAAGTTTATTTTTTTTTTTAAATATGATTTTTTATTTTTATGGCCCTACATTATAAACTTCTGTGAAGCACTTGGTGGGTCAAAGGGCTCACCACACATCTAGATAAGTTCCTTAGGGGGTCTACTTTCCAAAATTGTGTCATTTGTGGGAGGTTTCAATGCTTAGGCACATCAGGGGCTCTCCAAACGCGACATAACGTACCATCTCAATTCCAGTCAATTTTGCATTGGAAAGTCAAACGGCGCTCCTTCCCTTCCGAGCTCTGCCATGCGCCCAAACAGTGGTTTACCCCCACATATGAGGTATCAGCATACTTAGGACAAATTGCACAACAGCGTTTGGGGTTCAATTTCTCCTGTTACCCTTTGTATTTATGCAATTTTAATATCCATTTTTGTCCCCTTTTTAATCACCGTTTTTGGTTTCAAATGTTTATGCCTTTGCAAAATAGACCCCTTTTCCCTATTATATCTTTAAAAAGAAATTCCTTCTGAGAATTCTTTCTTTCTTTTTTAGTAATTTTCCATTCACAGCCTCACTGCACTTCACTGTGCATTTAACAGTTGGAAGTGTAGAAGCTTACAGTTTCCTTATATAATTCTCCCATCCTGAGTCACAACAACACATCAACCTTACCGCTTAGTTCATTTTTTCACCACTCCATCTTTCTACTTTTATCATTTCCATTTCATTAGAATGACTTCCTCTCTAAATGAAAAATCTATTCATTTTTCAACACTCACTACAGCACCATTCACTGCACAAAATCCTATCTCAGGCCAATATTTATCACACTTGTTTCCTATGCAAACTCATCTCACCGCACCTTCACCTGAGTCCTGAAGTTCGTCTCTTGAGGGTCTCACATTATTTCACTTGTAATCCTTCACCTATTCCTTGTTTCATAATTTTCATCCCCTTTTTCTCTTTTCTAACTTGCAGCCATCCCCCCAGATTGCTCTTCTGATACAGTGCCTTGTGAAAGTATTCGGCCCCCTGGAACTTTTCAACCTTTTCCCACATATCATGTTTCAAACATAAAGATACCAAATGTAAATTTTTGGTGAAGAATCAATAACAAGTTGAACAAAATTGTGAAATTGAACGAAATTTATTGGTTATTTTAAATTTTTGTGGAAATTCAAAAACTGAAAAGTGGGGCGTGCAATATTATTCGGCCCCTTTAACTTAATACTTTGTTGCACAACCTTTTGCTGCGATTACAGCTGCAAGTCACTTGAGGTATATCTCTATCCGTTTTGTACATCGAGAGACTGAAATTCTTGCCCATTCTTCCTTGGCATACAGCTTGAGCTCAGTGAGGTTTGATGGAGATCATTTGTGAACAGCAGTTTTCAGCTCTTTCCACAGATTCTCGATTGGATTGAGGTCTGGACTTTGACTTGGCCATTCTAACACCTGGATACGTTTATTTGTGAATAGTGTTGAGCGATACCTTCCGATATGCAAAGGTATCGGTATCGGATTGGATCGGCCGATACCGGCAAAATATCGGATCTCGCCGATACCGATACCCGATACCAATGCATATCTATGGGACACAAAATATCGGAATGGTTCCCAGGGTCTGAAGGAGAGGAAACTCTCCTTCAGGCCCTGGGATCCATATTCATGTATAAAATAAAGAATAAAAATAAAAAATATTGATATACTCACCCCTCCTGCGGCCCCTGCTCTTAGCGGTGCCTCCGTTCCTAAGAATGCCGAGTTAAAGACCTTCGATGACGTCGCGGCTTGTGATTGGTCGCGTGACCGCTCATGTGACCACTCACGCGACCAATCACAAGCCGCGACGTCATCGCAGGTCCTTCACTCGCTCATTCTTAGGAACGGAGGCTGCCGGTTGCAGCGGTTACAACCAGGGCGCGTCAGAGGGTGAGTATATCCCTATTTTTTATTTTTATTCTTTATTTTACACATGAATATGGATCCCAGGGCCTGAAGGAGAGTTTCCTCTCCTCCAGACCCTGGGAACCATACACTGGGAACTTCCGATTCCGATTTCCGATATCACAAAAATATCGGAACTCGGTATCGGAATTCCGATACCGCAAATATCGGCCGATACCCGATACTTGCGGTATCAGAATGCCACACTTTTTATGGATATCTTTGAGAAATGGCTTTCTTCTTGCCACTCTTCTATAAAGGCCAAATTTGTGCAATGTACGATTGATTGTTGTCCTATTTACAGACTGTCCCACCTCAGCTGTAGATCTCTGCAGTTCATCCAGAGTGATCATGGGCCTCTTTGCTGCATCTCTGATCAGTCTTCTCCTTTTATGAGATGAAAGTTTAGAGGGACGGCCGGGTCTTGGTAGATTTGCAGTGGCATGATACTCCTTCCATTTCAATATGATCGCTTGCACAGTGCTCCTTTGGATGTTTAAAGTTTTGGAAATCATTTTGCATCCAAATCCAGCTTTATACTTCTCCACAACAGTATCACAGAGCTGCCTGTTGTGTTCCTTGGTCTTCATGATGCTCTCTGTGCTTCAAACAGAACCCTGAGACTATCACAGAGCAGGTGCATTTATACGGAGACTTGATTACGCACAGGTGGATTATATTTATCATCATTAGGCATTTAGGACAAGAGTGGATCATTCAGAGATCCACAATGAACTTCTGGAGTGAGTTTGCTGCACTGAAAGTAAAGGGACCGAATAATATTGCACGCCCCACTTTTCAGTTTTTGAATTTCCACAAAAATGTAAAATAAGCAATAAATTTTGTTCAACTCCACAATTGTGTTCCACTTGTTGTTGATTCTTCACCAAAAATTTACATTTGGTATCTTTATGTTTGAAGCATGATATGTGGGAAAAGGTTGAAAAGTTCCAGGGGCCGAATACTTTTGCAAGGCACTGTAAATGTTCTCTTTCTGGCTTCTATTCACTGGCTTATCTTTAGCTCAAATCCTGTTTCTCTTATACTCCAAATTCCAACCATTTCACTCATTTTTCTTCAACATTTTTTGTCTGTTTTATATTTTATTATTTATATGTACAGTTCCCTTTTCTATATGACCTTTCACTCATCTACCTAGGTGGCTCCCCTGTTTAATGTCTTCATTCTGATTCTTATTCACTGGCTCATCCTGGGTTCTAGTCCCATTTCTACTGTACTAATCTTTTTACTACTTTTCAATAATTTTTCCTTTATTCATCTATTTATATTTTAACATTTATATGTTTTGTGCATTTTTCTTTATCACCTTTCCTTCATCAGCCTTGGTGACTCCTCCATTACATGTTTCCTTTCTGGCTTATATTCACTGGCCCATGCCAAGTTCTAATCAATTTCCTCCTATACTCCAATGATTTCTCAAAAATTTGTTCTTTATTCCTGTGTTGTCATTTACTGTATATGTATAGCTCCCTTCTTTTCTCTGTCCCCTTTCCTTATCTGCCTAGGTTGCTCCTCGGTTAAATATTTCCCTTCTAGCTGCTTTTCACTGGCTCATCATTAGTTCTTCTCCTACATTCCAATCATTTCTCCTCAATCTTGGTTCTCGATTCATCTATTTATATTTTATCATCAATAAGTATTGTCTCCTTTTTTTCTCTAACTTTAATCAATTTAATATTACCAGTTGAACTTCACACTCTTCCAATTTCCCTATTGGTTTAAGTATTCCTGTGGGTGGTTCCTTTGTAATTGGCATTCATTTTGGACCTTTAAAAATCCATGTGTTGTCATGTTTTTGATGTTTTTTTTTCACTTGATAAAGACGCTGGTACAGTGTTGAAACGCGTTGTGAATAAAAAATCTTATTCTCATCATAATTTCTGAAGAATTTATTTACTTCAGCAGTACAGCCCACCTACGTCTTGTTCATCCAACTGGATCCAATATCTTCTGGAAGATTTATCCACCAGCCATGGGGCAGCAGCAGCTGTTTTTCTTCATGTCTACATAGGAGTTGTGCCTGTTAAAACTCCACCAGGTGAGAATAACCAGCAATACCCTACTCTCCCTACATAGAGTTTCACCCTGTTGTGTGCTCTGTTTCCCCTTCTAGACTTACAAAAAAAAATGTATAGTATACTCTTTTAAAATTTCCTTTCAACAACTATTTGGCAAGATGCCTTGTCATGATTCTCAATGGCGAGAGAACATAGCCCAGCATATATGAGAACTAGCTCTTGGAAGATGGAAACTATACTGACCATGAACTAAACCTGCCGCACAACTAGAAGTGGCCGGGTAGCATGCCTACGTTTTTTTATCCCTAGATGCCCAGCGCCAGCCGGAGAACTACCTAATCCTAGCAGAGGAAAAGACAGTCCTGGCTCACCTCTAGAGAAATTTTCCCAAAAGGCAGACAGAGGCCCCCACATATATTGGCGGTGATTTTAGATGAAATGACAAACGTAGTATGAAAATAGGTTTAGCAAAAATCGAGGTCCGCTTTCTAGATAGCAAGAAGACAGAAAGGGCACTTTCATGGTCAGCAGAAAACTCTATCAAAACACCATCCAGAAATTACTTTAAGACTCTAGCATTAACTCATAACACCAGAGTGGCAATTTCCGCTCACAAGAGCTTTCCAGACACAGTAACGAAACAGCAGCTGTGAACAGGAACAAAATGCAAAAACACACAAGGACAAAAGTCCAACTTAGCTGGGAGTTGTCTAGTAGCAGGAAAATGCAAAGAAAGGCTTCTGATTACATTGTTGACCGGCATGAAACTGACAGAGGAGCAAGGTTATATAGCGACTCCCACATCCTGATAGGAGCAGGTGAACAGAGGGGATGATGCACACAAGTACATTTCCACAAGTGGCCACCGGGGGAGCCCAGAATCCAATTTCACAACAGTACCCCCCCCTCAAGGAGGGGGCACCGAACCCTCACCAGAACCACCAGGGCGATCAGGATGAGCCCTATGAAAGGCACGGACAAGATCGGAGGCATGAACATCAGAGGCAGTGACCCAAGAATTATCCTCCTGACCGTATCCCTTCCATTTGACCAGATACTGGAGTTTCCGTCTGGAAACACGAGAGTCCAAGATCTTTTCCACAACGTACTCCAACTCACCCTCAACCAACACCGGAGCAGGAGGCTCAACGGAAGGCACAGCCGGTACCTCATACCTGCGCAACAATGATCGATGAAAAACATTATGAATCGAAAAGGATGCAGGGAGGTCCAAACGGAAGGACACAGGGTTAAGAATCTCCAATATCTTGTACGGGCCGATGAACCGAGGCTTAAACTTAGGAGAAGAAACCCTCATAGGGACAAAACGAGAAGACAACCACACCAAGTCCCCAACACAAAGCCGAGGACCAACACGACGACGGCGGTTGGCAAAAAGCTGAGTCTTCTCCTGGGACAACTTCAAATTGTCCACCACCTGCCCCCAAATCTGATGCAACCTCTCCACCACAGCATCCACTCCAGGACAATCCGAAGATTCCACTTGACCGGAGGAAAATCGAGGATGAAACCCCGAATTACAGAAAAACGGGGACACCAAGGTGGCAGAGCTGGCCCGATTATTGAGGGCGAACTCCGCCAAAGGCAAAAAAGCAACCCAATCATCCTGATCCGCAGACACAAAACACCTCAAATATGTCTCCAAGGTCTGATTAGTCCGCTCGGTCTGGCCATTAGTCTGAGGATGGAAAGCAGACGAAAAAGACAAATCTATGCCCATCCTAGCACAGAATGCCCGCCAAAATCTAGACACGAATTGGGTCCCTCTGTCAGAAACGATATTCTCCGGAATACCATGCAAATGAACAACATTTTGAAAAAACAGAGGAACCAACTCGGAAGAAGAAGGCAACTTAGGCAAGGGAACCAGATGGACCATCTTAGAGAAACGGTCACACACCACCCAGATGACAGACATCTTATGAGAAACAGGCAGATCCGAAATAAAATCCATCGAGATGTGCGTCCAAGGCCTCTTCGGGATAGGCAAGGGTAACAACAATCCACTAGCCCGAGAACAACAAGGCTTGGCCCGAGCACAAACGTCACAAGACTGCACAAAGCCTCGCACATCTCGTGACAGGGAAGGCCACCAGAAGGACCTTGCCACCAAATCCCTGGTACCAAAGATTCCAGGATGACCTGCCAACGCAGAAGAATGAACCTCAGAGATGACTCTACTGGTCCAATCATCAGGAACAAACAGTCTACCAGGTGGGCAACGATCAGGTCTATCCGCCTGAAACTCCTGCAAGGCCCGCCGCAGGTCTGGAGAAACGGCAGACAATATCACTCCATCTTTAAGGATACCTGTGGGCTCAGAATTACCAGGGGAGTCAGGCTCAAAACTCCTAGAAAGGGCATCCGCCTTAACATTCTTAGAACCCGGTAGGTAAGACACCACAAAATTAAACCGAGAGAAAAACAACGACCAGCGCGCCTGTCTAGGATTCAGGCGCCTGGCAGACTCAAGGTAAATTAAATTTTTGTGGTCAGTCAATACCACCACCTGATGTCTGGCCCCCTCAAGCCAGTGACGCCACTCCTCAAAAGCCCACTTCATGGCCAAAAGCTCCCGATTCCCAATATCATAATTCCGCTCGGCGGGCGAAAATTTACGGGAAAAAAAAGCACAAGGTCTCATCACGGAGCAGTCGGAACTTCTCTGCGACAACACCGCCCCAGCTCCGATTTCAGAAGCGTCGACCTCAACCTGAAAAGGAAGAGCAACATCAGGCTGACGCAACACTGGGGCGGAAGAAAAGCGGCGCTTGAGCTCCCGAAAGGCCTCCACAGCATCAGGGGACCAATCAGCAACATCAGCACCCTTCTTAGTCAAATCAGTCAATGGTTTTACAACATCAGAAAAACCAGCAATAAATCGACGATAAAAGTTAGCAAAGCCCAAAAATTTCTGAAGACTCTTAAGAGAAGAGGGTTGCGTCCAATCACCAATAGCCTGAACCTTGACAGGATCCATCTCGATGGAAGAGGGGGAAAAAATGTATCCCAAGAAGGAAATCTTTTGAACCCCAAAAACACACTTAGAACCCTTCACACACAAGGAATTAGACCGCAAAACCTGAAAAACCCTCCTGACCTGCTGGACATGAGAGTCCCAGTCATCCGAAAAAATCAGAATATCATCCAGATACACAATCATAAATTTATCCAAATAATCGCGGAAAATGTCATGCATAAAGGACTGGAAGACTGAAGGGGCATTTGAAAGACCAAAAGGCATCACCAAATACTCAAAATGGCCCTCGGGCGTATTAAATGCGGTTTTCCACTCATCCCCCTGCTTGATTCGCACCAAATTATACGCCCCACGGAGATCAATCTTAGAGAACCACTTGGCCCCCTTTATACGAGCAAACAAATCAGTAAGCAGTGGTAACGGATATTGATATTTAACCGTGATTTTATTCAAAAGTCGATAATCAATACACTGCCTCAAAGAGCCGTCTTTCTTAGACACAAAGAAAAAACCGGCTCCTAAGGGAGATGACGAAGGACGAATATGTCCCTTTTCCAAGGACTCCTTTATATATTCTCGCATAGCCGCGTGTTCAGGCACAGACAGATTAAATAAACGACCCTTAGGGTATTTACTACCCGGAATCAAGTCTATGGCACAATCGCACTCCCGGTGCGGAGGTAGTGAACCAACCTTGGGTTCTTCAAAAACGTCACGAAAGTCAGACAAGAATTCAGGAATCTCAGAGGGAATAGATGATGAAATGGAAACCAAAGGTACGTCCCCATGAGTTCCTTTACATCCCCAGCTTAACACAGACATAGCTCTCCAGTCGAGGACTGGGTTATGAGATTGCAGCCATGGCAATCCCAGCACCAAAACATCATGTAGATTATACAGCACCAGAAAGCGAATAACCTCCTGGTGATCCGGATTAACACGCATAGTCACTTGTGTCCAGTATTGTGGTTTATTACTAGCCAATGGGGTGGAGTCAATCCCTTTCAGAGGTATCGGAGCCTCCAATGGCTCCAAATCATACCCACAGCGTTTGGCAAAGGACCAATCCATAAGACTCAAAGCAGCGCCAGAGTCGACATAGGCGTCCGCGGTAATAGATGACAAAGAACAAATCAGGGTCACAGATAGAATAAACTTAGACTGTAAAGTGCTAATTGAAACAGACTTGTCAGGCTTCTTAGTACGCTTAAAGCATGCTGATATAACATGAGTTGAATCACCACAATAGAAGCACAACCCATTTTTTCGTCTAAAATTCTGCCGCTCGCTTCTGGACAGAATTCTATCACATTGCATATTTTCTGGCGTTTTCTCAGTAGACACCGCCAAATGGTGCACAGGTTTGCGCTCCCGCAGACGCCTATCGATCTGAATAGCCATCGTCATGGACTTATTCAGACTCGCAGGCACAGGGAACCCCACCATAACATCCTTAATGGCATCAGAGAGACCTTCTCTGAAAATCGCCGCCAGGGCGCACTCATTCCACTGAGTAAGCACAGACCATTTGCGGAATTTTTGGCAGTATATTTCAGCTTCATCTTGCCCCTGAGACAAGGACATCAAGGCCTTTTCCGCCTGAAGCTCTAAATGAGGTTCCTCATAAAGCAACCCCAAGGCCAGAAAAAACGCATCCACATTGAGCAACGCAGGATCCCCTGGTGCCAATGCAAAAGCCCAGTCTTGAGGGTCGCCCCGGAGCAAGGAAATTACAATCCTGACCTGCTGTGCAGGGTCTCCGGCAGAGCGAGACTTCAGGGACAAAAACAATTTGCAATTATTTTTAAAATTTTGAAAGTGAGATCTATTCCCCGAGAAGAATTCAGGCAAAGGAATTCTAGGCTCAGACATAGGTGCATGAACAACAAAATCTTGCAAATTTTGTACCTTTGTGGCGAGATTATTCAAACCTGTAGCTACACTCTGAAGATCCATTTGAAACAGGTGAACACAGAGCCATTCAAGGATTAGAAGGAGAGAAAGAGAGGAAGGCTGCAGTATAGGCAGACTAGCAAGTGATTCAATTAAGAGCACACTCAGAACTAGAGGAAAAAAAAAAAAAAATTGTAGCAGACTTCTTTTTTCTCTCCTTTCTCAGCCAGTAATTTAACCCTTTTTTTTGGGCCGGTCAAACTGTCATGATTCTCAATGGCGAGAGAACATAGCCCAGCATATATGAGAACTAGCTCTTGGAAGATGGAAACTATACTGACCATGAACTAAACCTGCCGCACAACTAGAAGTGGCCGGGTAGCATGCCTACGTTTTTTTATCCCTAGATGCCCAGCGCCAGCCGGAGAACTACCTAATCCTAGCAGAGGAAAAGACAGTCCTGGCTCACCTCTAGAGAAATTTTCCCAAAAGGCAGACAGAGGCCCCCACATATATTGGCGGTGATTTTAGATGAAATGACAAACGTAGTATGAAAATAGGTTTAGCAAAAATCGAGGTCCGCTTTCTAGATAGCAAGAAGACAGAAAGGGCACTTTCATGGTCAGCAGAAAACTCTATCAAAACACCATCCAGAAATTACTTTAAGACTCTAGCATTAACTCATAACACCAGAGTGGCAATTTCCGCTCACAAGAGCTTTCCAGACACAGTAACGAAACAGCAGCTGTGAACAGGAACAAAATGCAAAAACACACAAGGACAAAAGTCCAACTTAGCTGGGAGTTGTCTAGTAGCAGGAAAATGCACAGAAAGGCTTCTGATTACATTGTTGACCGGCATGAAACTGACAGAGGAGCAAGGTTATATAGCGACTCCCACATCCTGATAGGAGCAGGTGAACAGAGGGGATGATGCACACAAGTACAATTCCACAAGTGGCCACCGGGGGAGCCCAGAATCCAATTTCACAACAATGCCTACAGTGTATCCAGTCATTTTACATTAATTTCCCTGTTTGAGTACTGGGGGTGGGGAACAGAGGCTCAGGCAGGGAATTCTCTGTACACAGAATGAATAGTCTTTGAATACAGATCTTTGCTGAGCAGCAGTTAAAAGGACCTTCTAAAGAAGCATAAACTGGACACTGAAACAGCACTGCTTGATAGTATTTGGGAGAAAAGCAAGCAACATTTCAGTAATTAAAGGCGTTTTCCCAACAACAAAAGTTGATTCTTAATCAATAGATCTTGGAATAAAAATAAGTTGCACAATTGGATGTGTTTAACCCCTTCACCCCTGGAGCTTTTTCTGTTTTTTCGTTTTCGTTTTTCGCTCCCCTCCTTCCCAGAACCATAACTTTTTTATTTTTCCGTCAATATGGCCATTTGAGGACTTATTTTTTGCGGGATGAGATGTACTTTTGAACGATATCATTGGTTTTACCATGCCGTGTAACAGAAAACGGGAAAAAAATTCCAAGTGTGATGAAATTGCAAAAAAAGTGCAATCTCACACTTGTTTTTTGTTTGGCTTTTTTGCTAGGTTCACCAAATGCTAAAACTAACCTGCCATTATGATTCTCCAGGTTATTACGAGTTTATAGACACCTAACATAACTAGGTTATTTTTTATCTAAGTGGTGGAAAAAAATTCCAAAGTTTGCAAAATAAAAAAAAAAAAAAATTGTGCGATTTTCCGATACCCATAGCGTCTCCAATTTTCGTGATCTGGGGTCAGGTGAGGGCTTATTTTTTGCGTGCCAAGCTGGCGTTTTTAATGATACCATTTTGGTGTAGATACATTCTTTTGATCACCCGTTATTGCATTTTAATGCAATGTCGCGGCGACCAAAAAAATGTAATTTTGGCGTTTTGATTTTTTTCTCGCTACGCCGTTTAGCGGTCAGGTTAATCCTTTGTTTTTATTGATAGATTGGGCAATTCTGAACGCGGCGATACAAAACATGTGTAGGTTTGATTTTTTTTTAATTGTTTTATTTTGATTGGGGCGAAAGGGGGGTGATTTAAACTTTTATATATTTTTTATTTTTTTAATATTTTTAAACACTTTTTTTTTTAATTTCGGCATGAGACCGCTCTGTCTGCCCTACTACAGTTCCATTCTCCATAAGGAAAAATATATGACTTAACATCCCAGTTCTTGATTGTACATTGATCACTCATCCTGTGATAATTCCTTTTGTAGCTTCATTACATTGCTGCCTGTTCTTCTGACTTTGACTTTATTTGTCAGCAGCCTCGTTGCATATTTCCCTCAGCTCAATTACCACTTTTTCTGTATCTTTTCCTTAAACTGTGTGACTGCTTTCATTTGTAAATCACTATATCTCTTTGTGTCCTAGGTACTAAAATTGTAGAGCATGCTCTTGTGGCTGGTATGCATTATGCTTGTGGTATTCAGTTATGTGCAGCCAAGCATGCTTTGACATCTACAAATAAAGATGAACAAGAATGAGATATGTATTATTTATATCTTTGGATTTCATGTATTTTCAGCCCTTCAGTTCTTACTGGTATAGAAAAATCTGCTCATATTCTCTGCAGCGTTTATGTATTCAAGGCACAGTTTGTGAAATGAAATAACCCTTGCATTTGGAAGGAGTGGGAAGAATTCACAGCACTGCTGCCTGTGTACATTAATAGATATTAATAATAGACGTGAACGAGGCAAATCACGAGTAGGAAGCACCCTGCTTATTGATGAGACTGTCACCAAGTGAGTCTGCTCT
Source organism: Ranitomeya variabilis (assembly GCF_051348905.1). Classification (NCBI taxonomy): domain Eukaryota; kingdom Metazoa; phylum Chordata; class Amphibia; order Anura; family Dendrobatidae; genus Ranitomeya; species Ranitomeya variabilis. Next base: position 193,683,871 of record NC_135238.1, read on the forward strand.
TAAATCCATGTTCTAAATCATTTTATTGTCACCAGTTAGTAATATGTGAGCAAATTAAGAGACTGGATGCTAGATTCTAATAATTGTAATATGTTGGATATTTGTTGGATGTGATGATCATGGCTTTGGAAAGGTTGGACTATGTTTAAAAAATTGTCCTCTCATTGTCCATGGAGGTAGCTTGGATTATTCCCTTTTGCTACCTACCCCTAGTGTCAGACAGGTCGATAGGAGCAGAGAGACAAAACACTCCCCCTCATCCTGTAATCTATCTTGTCATATCTGTGGCAAGAGGTAGATTACACTTGACAACAGGCAGCGCACAGCAAGTTAGATAGAAGGAAAATGCTCAGTGACCAGAATATTGTCGTGCCATTACAGAATAGGATAACATGAAGTAATTTGCAGATTTATCCATTATCAAACAAGATGTTAAAAAGTACAGTGTCCAATTAAGCTAAAGTATTTGCCCCATTATGAACAGAAGCACCACCTTCAGCACAACACTGCAAGACATGGAATTGAGGATGTCTTTCTGCAGCTCTACTGACTGGCACATACAATTACACTGACAAGCAAAAGGGTAACACTGTTTTGAACTTTTGACTTTCAGGCTCCATATCTCATCATCCACTATGGCTTCAAATGTGAGACTGCCATCATTTTATAGACAATCATCTTGGCTATCTCATATATAAATTTTAATTGCTACTATGTAAGGGGATTCAAGGGCTCGATCGTGCCCTACACTCCTTGCCCATATCCCCGGAAGGCTGGTATTTTTGATATGTTTTCTAATGCTGCCATACTGTGTAATGCAATGTACAGATGTTAATGTGTCAATGAGATATTGGGAAAGTATAGGATTTATCCCACTGGGGGGGCACAATAGAGTAAGATAAGAATAAGTTAGACCAATAGGATTTAGCTAGATAAGAGGGGCCAACTGGGAGTAGTTGGGGAGCTTCCTGGAGTTAGTCAGAGAAGGCTGGGAGCCAGGACAGGACAGTTGTGTCCCGCAACATTCAACCTGGGGAGCCCAGCCATCCAAGGCCTATGGGCTGACAGTCACATGGTGGTGGAGGAATACAGGGCAGCATCAATATGGTAGCGGCTAACTTCATGGGAACAACCCTAAACGTCTGAGGTGAAGCGGACAGGGAACATCTGAAGCGGGTTAGGCTGACTAGTCAGGAAGCTGCGGTACGAAAGTTGATGGTACGACTCTGCAATATTCCAGGAGAAGTGAGGGACAGTACAGGGAACGGAATGGTGATATTTTGTGAAGAACCTTGTACTGTTTCTGTGACTGAACTGGACCAGCTGAGTAAACTTGTGTTGAAACTGGGTTTGGACTCTGCCTGTCATTATGTGGTGCTTAAAGGAACAAAACCCCAGGAGACCAAGGTGGACCCTGATGTACAAGTAAGTGGCCCCCAAGTGCACCACAGAAGGGACAATGTGTTTATGAGACGGAGGGCCAGGGTGTGCCAGTACTGCCCCCTCAGCCACGACTACCCCCCTGGCCTCCGTTTCAACTAATTAGCATATGATTAGCTATGCACAGTCTTGTCATGTTAGTGCATTGTTACTGTTTTGTTCCTGATGGTGGAAAAATATTTTTCTTCCCGTATGATACAAAATACAGCTTAAGGAAATGTAGGAGAAATCAGCGCAACATAGGGTCTTAACCGATAGACACACTAAGCTTTTGCTCAGATTACACTAACCTGATTTAGTAGGAAAGCATGGAATGTGATATGTCAGCTGCAGCAGATCCGTGGGTCTGCAAGTGACCATTAGACATCAAAGAAAGGGATTTAGTGGATGGTTTCTGTGCTGCTGAAAGTCCTAAGACGTATATCTTGGTAGAAAGGTGGAAAAGGTGGTGATTTATTCGACACATTTTAAAGTACAGATTTACTTCTTCTTAAGGGGTAAACAACTTTGTTTCAAGCATCTGATGCTCGTTCAAACTTATCTGTGGCAACTTAAGTAGCAGGTGTTGGCAATATAAAAATTACACCTGAAACCAGATAAAAATGGGAGAAGTTGACTCAATATTTGCATTTTGCGTCTGTGTGTGCCACACTAAGCATGGAGAACAGAAAGAGGGGAAGAGAACTGTCTGAGGACTTGAGAACCAAAATTGTTGAACAATATCAACAATCTCAAGGTTACAAGTCTATCTCTAAAGATCTTGATGTTTCTTTGTCCACAGTAGGTAACATAATCAAGAAGTTTACAGTCCATGGCACTGAAACTAATCTCTCTGGACATGAACGGCAGAGAAAAACCGATGAAAGGTCGCAATGCAGGATAGTACAGATGGTAGAGAAGCAGCACCAATCCAATTCCAAAGAAATTCAAGCTCTCTTGCAGGCTCTGGGTGCATCAGTGTCAGCACAAATTATTCATCGACATTTGAATGATATAAAACGCTATGGCAGGAGACTCAGGACGACCCCACTGCTGACACATAGACATAAAAATGCTTGGCTGCAGTTTGCAAATTGTGAGTAAGCCTAAATCCTTCTGGGAAACCATCTTGTGGACATTAGAGATCAAGATAGAGCTTCTTAGTAAAGGTACCTTCACACTAAGCGACGCTGCAGCGATACAGACAACGATGCCGATCGCTGCAGCGTCGCTGTGTGGTCGCTGGAGAGCTGTCACACAGACCGCTCTCCAGCGACCAACGATGCCGAGGTCCCCGGGTAACCAGGGTAAACATCGGGTTGCTAAGCGCAGGGCCGCGCTTAGTAACCCGTTGTTTACCCTGGTTACCAGTAAAATAACAAACAGTACATACTCACATTCGCGTCTCCCGGCGTCCGCTTCCCTGCACTGACTGTGAGTGCCGGCCCTAACAGCAGAGCGGTGACGTCACCGCTGTGCTGTGCTTTCACTTTACGGCCGGCGCTCAGTCAGTGCAGGAAGCGGACGCCGGGGGACGCGAAGGTGAGTATGTACTGTTTGTTTTTTTACATTTTACACTGGTAACCAGGGTAAACATCAGGTTACTAAGCGCGGCCCTGCGCTTAGTAACCCGATATTTACCCTGGTTACCATTATAAAACATCGCTGGTATCGTTGCTTTTGCTGTCAAACACAACAATAGACGGCGATCTGACGACCAAATAAAGTTCTGAACTTTAACCAACGACCAGCGATATCACAGCAGGATCCTGATCGCTGCTGCCTGTCAAACTCAACGATATCGCTAGCCAGGAGGCTGCAACGTCACGGATCGCTAGCAATATCGTTTAGTGTGAAGGTACCTTAAGGCACATCATTCTACTGTTTACTGAAAATAGAGTGAGTCCTACAAAGTAAAGAACACAGTACCTACATTCAAATATGGTGACATTTCAAAGATATTTGGGGGCTGTTTTGCTGCCCCTGGCACTGGGTGCCTTGACTGTGTGCTAGACATCATGAAATCTGAAGATTACCAAAGGATTTTAGGTTGCAATGTAGTGGCCAGTGTCAGGAATTTGTGGATTTGTGTAATAGGTCATGGGTCTTCCAGCAGGACAATGACCCCAAACATACATCAAGAAGCCCCAGAAATGGATGGAAACAAAGCACTGGAGAGTTCTGAAGTGGCCAGCAATGGGTCTGGATCTAAATCACATTGAACAACTGTGGAGGGATCTTAAAATTGCAGCTGGGAGAAGGCGCCTTCAAATATGAGAGACCTGGAGCAGTTTGCAAAAGAAGAGTGGTCCCAAATTCCAGTTGTGAGGTGTAAGAAGCTTGTTGAAGGTTATAGGAAGCGATTGATTGCAGTTATTTATTCCAAAGAATGTGCAACAAAAATATTAAGTTGAAGGTGCCATCAATTTTTGTCCGGTACCATTTTTGGGGTTTTGTGTGAAATGTCCAGTTTACCTTTTTTTCTCTGTTTTTATTTTATTTGTGTTGTACCAATACATACAAAGCAAATAAACACATGTATAGCAAAGCGTGTAATTGCACAATTTTCTGAGATTAACACTTCATTTAAGAATAATTTCAAGGTTAGCAACACTTTCGGCCATTACTATAAGTGGCATATGGATTCTGTGTGTGTATATAGCAACATAAATAATTTACTCAGCACGTTTCCTAAGGATAACCATCGCAGTTTGTTTTCCTCCTGCTTCAAGTCCCAGTACTACCCTTCAGAACCTTGCAGTCTAAAATCATATGCAGCTCCTTGATTAACGCAAGTGTAATTAGTACAACGAAAATATGATGATGTTGAAATGAGATTTTTCTATCCCCAAAATGTTGATTGAAGCATGCAAAGCGTGCTGAGTTGTGGAAGCCCTCGGGATCCAGACATAAAATAGAAAAGAAAAGCCCAAATTAAATTTATTCCTTTAAATAATTGTGTCTCTTTGGTTGTTCCAATTTTACTGTTTCTGTATTTATTATACATGCTATGTAAAATGTTCCAAATTCATAATGCATGATTTTTATTATTAGAGGATCAGAGCTTTGAAGCATCTATTTGTTCTGTCATAATAAGTGCATCTTGAAGAAACGCGCTTTGCACAACACAACATTTTATATGACAGCTTTCATAACTGTGCTGTAAATATCATGCAAAGCAAGGATGCTGCCGGCATTACTGAGGGCTCTGTGATATTATAACAAAGTCACACTGGATTTTTTTCTAAACACAAACGCTAAAGCAAATATTAAGGCAAATATTTTATTAAAGTCAAATAGACATTTACTCTGTTTTTTTGTAGTTTTATATTTTCAAAATTCTATGAGAAGTGTTTAAAATAACGGATCAATACACATCAGTGGAGAAAGTAGAGCGGTTTCTGGTTTTCTGAAGTTTAAAGACCTCCCCCATGCACCCATTGTTGGCTGTATTTGCCATCTATCTAATGTATATGGGTGTCTCCTGACTCTCTTCAACCAATGTTGATAGTGAAGAGAAGGATAGTAGTGAATAGAAAGATCTGGCTATTGGAATTTCAGTGGCCAATCCTTTTATTCTGCAGGGAGATAAGCCAGTGCCAAATGAGTCTGGCAACTTCTCTTTCATGAAGAACACAAAATAACTTCACTTAGCCAAGATATTAAGCACCTATCCAGGATCCAAGCTTTGGTTTCTTCTCCCCAGTCTGCTAAATTATGTTGTGTTTCACATCAGGCTTTGCACATGGCTCGGAGTGATCCCATGTGATAATTTACCTGGGCCTTTTAAGGTTTACCAAGACACAAACCTGTGTCTGTGTATTAAGATGTCTAAGTGCGGCCTCCAGGACCTCTGCTACCTGTTTCTGATCTCCTGTCCACCTGAAGTCTCCAGGGACCTTTGCTACCTGTTCCCGATCTCCTTCCCACCAGCAGTCTCTAGTAACTTTGCTACCTGTTTTCCGCATGCCTCACTTGCCTACTGCACCATTGCCTTTGTGCCCACCCCACCTGGACCTTGGTCTTTGAGGATCCACCTCATCTAGTTAGCCTAACACAAGTGTTCTTGTGGATAGGGGGATTGGAAGGGATAGCTGTCAGCCTAACAGTTATTTAATCATCAGCTATCTAATCTGTTTGGGTCATACCTCATCATTAGGATACTATTTTCACCTTGCTTACTTATTTACTAGTGATGAGCGAGTATACTCGTTGCTCGGGTTTTCCCGAGCACGCTCGGGTGATCTCCGAGTATTTGTTAGTGTTTGGAGATTAAGCTTTCATCTCCGCAGTTGAATGATTTACAGCTTTTAGCCAGCCTGAGTACATGTGGGGGTTGCCTGGTTGCTAGGGAATCCCCACATGTAATCAAGCTGGCTAATAGCTGTAAATCATTCAACTGCGGCAATGAAAACTTAATCTCCAAACACTAACAAATACTCGGAGACCACCCGAGCATGCTCGGGAAAATCCGAGCAACGAGTACACTCCCTCATCAATATTATTTACATTAAAATAATTGGAGAAGAATATTTATGAATACAGTAAATCCATCATTTACAGTTCAGCATTAACAGCTATGATCATCATGGCCTCCAGTTAAAAAATTCTGATTTGTCTGTATGTAAATCACATAATTTCTTTTCTGTCATTTACCCTCTACTCTGATAATCATTCTTGGGGCTCGCTCCCACTTGCAATGTAATAGGACGAGTGCAATCCGATAAAAAATGTTAACCTATGGGGCAGCTCACATCTGCGATTATTTTCTCATGCCAACTCGGCATGCAATTGCATCAGTGAATCGGATCGCACTCACTCATATACTGCACTTGGATATCAACAGAGTGCAGTGCTATTACCGCAGATGCTGGCAATGGAGAAGATAGAGAAATTACTTTGTTCGTCTCCTCCGCAGCTGTGCTGTGATTCTCTGATCCTAGAGGATAGGAGCACAAAGCACTGACACTCGGTGCATGCTTGTAGCAGAGCAGTAGCCGACTATCATTAGCATTTTGCATCCGATGCTCTTGCATTGGATATGATACGCTAATGTGACTCCGGCCTTATACAGAATGTATTTGTATTTTTTCTGTTGCTTACATACTACCAACTGTGTAGTGCAAGGTAGGGTTGAGCGACTTTTGCTTTTTTAGGATTGAGTTGGGTTTTGTGAAACCCGACCTTCTCGAAAGTCGGATCGCGTGAAATCAGCCGATTCTAATGTAAAGTCGGGTTCCGGACCGGAACACGAAACCCAATGCAAGTCAATGTGGATTATTTTTTACATTTACTTAATATCTCTCTCTCTCTCTCTCTCTTCCGTGCAAAGCATATGTTGTGTTTGACTGCGGAAATCACTGCAGCCCAAACGGTAATATGGCTCTATGACGCCGCAGAAACCAGGCCGGAACCTATGTCATCACGCTGGCCACACTCCTTAATTGGCTGAAAAAATGGCGGGGAAGGCGTCATACAAAACGTGACTTTGGCGCCAAGATCGCCGACCACGTGGCCGATCCCACGCTGGGGTCGGGTCGGGTTTCACGAAACCCGACTTTGCCAAAAGTCGGCGACTTTTGAAAATGAACGATCCGTTTCGCTCAACCCTAGTGCAAGGGACATATTAACCCCTTAGTGACAGAGCCAATTTGGTACTTAATGACCAAGCAAATTTTTGCAATTCTGACCACTGTCACTTTATGAGGTTATAGCTCTGGAGCGCTACAACGGATCCCACTGATTCTGAGAGAGTTTTTTCATGACATATTGTACTTCATGATAGTGGTAAAAATTATTCTATATAACTTGGTTTTATTTGTGAAAAAAATGGAAATTTGGCAAAAAAATTCAAAAATGTCACAATTTTCAAAGTTTTAATGTAAATGCCCTTAAATCAGAGAGTCATATCGCACAAAAGAGTTAACACAATTAGCACAATTTTTGAAACATAATTTTTTTTTTAGGACGTTATCAGGGTTAAAAGTTGACCAGCGATTTTTCCAACAAAATTTACAAAACCAATTTTAGCGACCACCTCACATTTGAAGTGAGTTTGTGGGTTCAATATAACATAACATATACAAAAGTGACACCATTCTAAAACTGCACACCTCAAGGTGCACAAAACCACATTCAAGAAGTTTATTAACCCTTCAGGTGCTTCATGAGAACTAAAGCAATGTGGAAGGAAAAAATGAAAAATTTCACAAAAATTTTACTTTGGAACCAACCTTTTTTATTTTCACAAGAGTATCAGGAGAAAATGGACCAAAAAATTTGTTATGCAATTTCCCCTGAGTACGCTGATACCCCGTATGTAGGGGAAAGCCACTGTTTGGGCGCATGGCAGGGCTCAGTAGGGAAGGAGCACCATTTGACTTTTTTAATGCAAAATTGGATGGACTCCATGGCATGCGCCATATCGCATTTGGAGACCCCCTGATGTACCTAAAGAGTGGAAACCCCCCAAATCTAGCAGCAACCCTAACTCCAACACACTCCTACCCCTAAATCCAAACCCTAACCACAACCCTAACCCCAACACCACAACCCTAACCCAACTCTAGCCCCAACCCTAACCCTAGTTGCAACCCTAACCCTAGCCCCAACTCTAACCTAGCCAACCCTAACCCTAGCTCTAACCATAGCCGCAACCCTAACCATAGCCCAACCTTAACCCTAGCTCTAACCCCAACCCTAGCTCTAACCCTAGCCTCAACCCTAACCCTAGCCCAACCCTAACCTTAGCTTCAACCCTAGCCCAAACTCTAACCCTAGACCTAACCCAACCCTAACCCTAGCAATAACCCCTATAATAACCATAACCCTAGCCCTAATGGAAAAAAATACATTTTTTTATTTTATTATTTTTACCTAACTAAGGGGGTGATAATAATAATAATAATAATAATAATAATAATAATTTTTATTTATATAGCGCCAACATATTCCGCAGCACTTTACAATTAAGCAGGGACATGTACAGACAAATTCAATACAAGTTAAGACAATTTAAACAGTGACATTAGGAGTGAGGTCTCTGCTCACAAGCTTACAATCTACAAGGAAATGGGGGGGACACAATAGGTGAAAAGTGCTTGTTATTTCAGATCTGGCAATTATAATAAATAGGGATTTTCATATAAAGCTGCATGATCCGGTCATAAGCCCGTGTGTTTAAGTGCAATAGTCAAGTATCAAGTGCAGTTATCATGTGCATGGAGGGTGTGGAGACAGATGAATAGTAGGGGGCAGATTCAGAGTAATATTTGGAAGGAGTGAACAGGGCAAAGTTAGTTTACTGAGTAGTTGATGTGGTAGGCTTGTTTGAAGAGATGGGTTTTTAAAGCGCGCTTGAACAGGTCGGGGCTAGGTATCAGTCTGATCGTCTGGGGAAGTGTATTCCATAAAGCTGGCGCAGCACGAGAGAAGTCTTGGAGACAGAGGTGCGAGGTTCGGATTACAGGGGATGTTAGCCTTAGGTCATTTGTAGAACGGAGGGCACATGTAGGGCGATAGACAGAGATGAGAGAGGAGATATAAGGCGGTGCAGAACTGTGGAGAGCTTTGTGGGTAAGAGAGATGAGTTTATACTGGACCCTGTAGCGAATGGGTAGCCAGTGTAATGACTGGCACAAGATGGAGGCATCCAGGGGTGGGATTCAAATTTTTAACAACAGGTCCTCTAAGTCGCGGCGGCCGGAATTTTGGCCACGCCCATTTTCAATAACCCCGCCCATACTAATAAGCCACGCCCAGTGGCACGATTCATATTTTTTGAAGCAGTTTGTCTCCCTTAATGACAAGAATACGTTGTGACATACGGTATTAAAGTCATTCAAAGAAACAAACGACTAAAGCAAATGTACTGCACAGGACAATTGTCCGTGTACAAGCTCTATAGAGCGCCTGTTCTCGAGATCATGGGGGTCCCAGCGGTCAGACTCCAGCGACTACAAAGCTCTCGGGAATGGGGATTACTTGGCATAATCCATTTAAATGGGTTTTCCAATATAAACCAATATTAACCCTCCCAAAGATCAATGTCGCCTCTCCAAGAACAGGACAGGAGGAGTGGTACTGTACAGTGTATATATACAGGACAGAAGTGGTACTGTGCAGTGTATATATACAGGACAGGAGGAGTGGTGCTGTGCAGTGTATATATACAGGACAGGAGGAATGGTACTGTGCAGGGTATATATACAGGAGGAGTGGTACTGTGCAGTGTATATATACACAGGAACGGAGGAGCGGTACTGTGTAGTGTATATACACAGAACAGGAGGAGTGGTACTGTGCAGTGTATATATACAGGACAGGAGGAGTGGTACTGTGCAGTGTATATATACAGGAGGAGTGGTACTGTGCAGTGTACATATACAGGAGGAGTGGTACTGTGCAGTGTATATATACAGGACAGGAGAAGCAGTACTGTGCAGTGTATATATACAGGACAGGAGGAATGGTACTGTGCAGTGTATATATACAGGAGGAGTGGTACTGTGCAGTGTACATATACACAGGAACGGAGGAGCGGTACTGTGTAGTGTATATACACAGGACAGGAGGAGTGGTACTGTGCAGTGTATATATACAGGACAGGAGGAGTGGTACTGTGCAGTGTACATATACACAGGAACGGAGGAGCGGTACTGTGTAGTGTATATACACAGGACAGGAGGAGTGGTACTGTGCAGTGTATATATACAGGACAGGAGGAGTGGTACTGTGCAGTGTATATATACAGGACAGGAGAAGCAGTACTGTGCAGTGTATATATACAGGACAGGAGGAGTGGTACTGTGCAGTGTATATATACAGGACAGGAGGAGTGGTACTGTGCAGTGCATATATACAGGACAGGAGGAGTGGTACTGTGTAGTGTATATATACAGGACAGGAGGAGTGGTACTGTGCAGTGTATATATACAGGACAGGAGAAGCAGTACTGTGCAGTGTATATATACAGGACAGGAGGAGTGGTACTGTGCAGTGTATATATACAGGACAGGAGGAGTGGTACTGTGCAGTGTATATATACAGGACAGGAGGAGTGGTACTGTGCAGTGTATATATACAGGACAGGAGGAGTGGTACTGTGCAGTGTATATATACAGGACAGGAGGAGTGGTACTGTGCAGTGTATATATACAGGACAGGAGGAGTGGTACTGTGCAGTGTATATATACAGGACAGGAGGAGGAGTATTGTACAGTGTACATATACAGGAGGAGTGGTACTGTGCAGTGTATATATACAGGACAGGAGAAGCAGTACTGTGCAGTGTATATATACAGGACAGGAGGAGTGGTACTGTGCAGTGTATATATACAGGACAGGAGGAGTGGTACTGTGTAGTGTATATATACAGGACAGGAGGAGTGGTACTGTGCAGTGTATATATACAGGACAGGAGAAGCAGTACTGTGCAGTGTATATATACAGGACAGGAGGAGTGGTACTGTGCAGTGTATATATACAGGACAGGAGGAGTGGTACTGTGCAGTGTATATATACAGGACAGGAGGAGTGGTACTGTGCAGTGTATATATACAGGACAGGAGGAGTAGTACTGTGCAGTGTATATATACAGGACAGGAGGAGTGGTACTGTGCAGTGTATATATACAGGACAGGAGGAGGAGTATTGTACAGTGTACATATACAGGAGGAGTGGTACTGTGCAGTGTATATATACAGGACAGGAGGAGTGGTACTGTGTAGTGTATATATATACAGGACAGGAGGAGTGGTACTTTGCAGTGTATATATACAGATACTTAGATTTACAGATTTACACCACGCAGGCAATATATATATATATATCATAACTGAGCAGCACCAAATCTTTAAGGGGTTGTCCGCTACTAGGACAACCCCTAAATGTTTGGCCCTGATAAAATTATAAAGCCTACACTTGCCTCCCGTGCCAGTGTCCAGGATCAAGCAGCTCATCCTGGACGTCCTCTTCATGTTCAGTTTGTCTGAAGGCAGAGACAGTGACACCAGCGCTGATTGGCGCCGGGCATCACGTGTCACAACACATCACAGCCACTGTGGGAACGGCGCTGGCAAAGGAGGTGAGTATAGGCTTTAGTTTAAGAAGAGGTTGTCCTAGTGGGAGACAATCCCTTAAAGCAGTGGACGCTTTATTGGCCCATGTGGCAACATTTCAGTTCCATATCAGAGAAATGCTCTGTTATTGATCCGAAACATTGCCATTTGGGCCAATAAAGAGTCCGCACTTTTTTCACGATTAATCAGAGTGGTGTGTGTCTGTGTATGTATGGGTATAATATACACACACACACATACATAGACACACACTCATACACTCACACACACATTACATAGGTGAAACTGCGACTATGGTATGTACGTTATATAGGTTATACCACTAATATACTGCGACCGCTGTGTATAGCCCATATAGGGCAGCTACAGAGAGTGTGTGTGTGTATATATATATGCATACACACACACACACTGCGGCTGGCCTATATGGGCTATACACAGCGGTCGCAGTATATTACAGTGGTATAACCTATATAACGTACATACCGTAGTCGCAGTTTCACCTATATAATGTATATAGACTGCTGTACATACATTATATAGGTGATACTGCTACTGCGGTATATAATGGCAGTATCACTTATATACTGTATATACAACAGTCAATATACATTAGACAGGTCAAACTGCAAATGCTGCATATACAATATATAGGTGATACTATGATTGCAGTGTATAGTTCCAGTATATATATACAGCAGTATCACTTATATAACGTATATACACATCAGCTGCAGTATCACCTATATAATGGATCAGATGCCGGCCGGGGATTGGTGAGGAGAGCGCTGTTCTCTTACACTGGTTCTGGCCAGGGTCAGACACAGTGAGGCTCGGGCGTCTGTGCACGCAGTGGCGGCCTTTTCAATCTTCTGCACAGGTCCAGGTGTGTGCGCTTTCCTGTTTTCCCTCACTGACAAAGGCCGCAGCTACATACGCAAGCATGAATGAGGGCCGCCATGGCCTTGGTCAGCGTGGGCACCGAGAGTGCGCACAAAGGCCTGTGCAGAGGATTTGAGGGGCGGGCGACCCATTTTGTAGCTCAGAGTGCTCCAGGCCCTTGATAGTTGTATACTATGGGCACAGATACACAACATTATATACACTGGATGGATCCATCCTGCACCTGGCCCTGGACATACATGCACTGTATATATACAGGGCCATGTATACAGCATGTGATGTCCAGTCACCAGGTTCAGGCGTGATCACTCCAGTGCTGGATTCTGCAGACAGTCTCTGCTCACTATCAGTATAGGGAGATTTATTGCAGGAGACTGAACTTTCCTGCAGTCTGGTGACCCTGGAGCCGATGACCTGGCACTGACAGGGTGAAAGTTCAGACTCCTGCAATAAATCTGTGAGCATCAGCAGAGCGCCCGCTAATACTATAGAGGGACCGGCCCTGGACTTATCGGGAGGTGAGCAGCGGCGTCCATCTCCTCACCGCACACAGAGCTGAAGCTCCCCCTGATGTCAGTCTGAGTCATCCACCAGATCCTCTCCTGCAGGTAAATGCAGCCATGTTCCCTCTTCAGGAGGCCGCACACAGGGAGCAGGAGGGGGCGTGTCAGCTCCACTGGGAGTGTGATGATGCAGCTGGCCGGACATAGAGAACAGCGCCGGCCACCAGCAGCCCGAATCGCTGCTAAGTGACCGGCCCGGGGGGCACATGCCCCTTTGCCACCCCGCGCCTGGCGCCGCGCTACCCCGCATTATTAAAAAAAAACAAAAAAAAAACACACCTTGCTCAGGCGCCGCCCCCCCGCATCCTCCCGCGGCCCTGATTACCGGAACGCTGGCAGATAGAAATTTTAGTAAACGGCTGCCCCGTACCGGGTCGTACCGGCTGAATCCCACCCCTGGAGGCATCGGTGAAGCGGCTGGACAGAAATATGACCCTGGCTGCCACATTCAAGATGGGTTGGAGAGTAGAAAGTTTGGTAAGAGAGAGACCGATCAGAAGAGAGTTGCAGTAGTCCAGACGAGAATGAATAAGAGCGACAGTAAGAGTCTTAGCAGTTTCAAAGGTGAGAAAAGGTCGGATCCTGGAGATGTTTTTAAGATGCAGGTGACTAGAGCGAGTGAGTGATCGGATATGGGGAGCAAAGGAAAGTTCGGTGTCGAATATGACCCCAAGACAGCAGGCATGCTGCTTGGGAGTTATGGTTGAACCCTCCAGGGTAATTTCGATGTTGGGTAGAGTGAAGGTAGTAGAAGGGAGAAACACAAGAAGTTCCGTTATGGAGAGATTTAGTTTCAGATTGAGGGAGGACATGATGTTAGAGACAGCAGACAAAGGGGATAAAGGGGATTTGATTTACTATTTTTTCTTATTTTGATCACTGTGATAGGGTCTATCACAGAGATCAAAATGAACCGGTAGGAAAAATCTCCTATTGTTGCTGGATGCCAGCTGGCAGATCTCTTCCTGGAAGAAGACGCTGAGGGCCGGGGGACACAACCGGAGGTAGCGGGTGATACTGGAGGTACTAGGGGGCTTGAGGGACCCCTTTTCTCTCTCCTCTGATGCGATAGATCATATAAGAGGAGAAAAAAATAAATAGGAAATTGGACTTTTTTGTTGTTGCCGTTATTCCATGAATAACGGTGATCGCAACACTGGGGTCGGTAAAAACCGACCCAAATCATGTTCCCTGGGGTCTCAGCTACCCCCTGTTAGCCGAGATCCCAGAGATTTTCTGACGCTGGGAGGCACAATAAACTTATTTCTCAGCTCCATTAAAAAGCGGTGCTGAGGAATAAGTACCCTTAACTGTCGCCGTTAAAAGGCGTATCGGTGATCATTAAGGGGTTATTATTGCTCAACACTCCCTTTCACCATTTGAATTCAACTTTTGCTATTTCAAACACAACACAGAAAATTAGTTAAAATTTATAGTTTATTGCTTTGTTTGAAGAAACGCAAAAACGTACAGAATGGACAACCTTCATACAACTCTTACCTTTTCTAACCATTGAGCAACCATTCCACTCATACAAAGTTTATAGCTGTTTCTGATAGTTTAGGCTGTTTATTACATTTATGCAAAAAAAAGTCCTCTAACTAAAAGTATAAGACAAGAATACTGCTTACTTAACATTGGTGAAACCATACCCGCTCAAGCTTGGACTGCCCCATGGGGAACACGTCAATCCCCAGTGAGCCCCTGAGCAGGAGTAAGCCACTTACCCCCAAAATGAGCCCAGTAGTTCGCCCAATACATTTGATCCACTATATACAGACAAAAGTAACATCTCTTCATTCACTCAACAAACTACCTAGTTTGTTATTATATAGAAACACAGGTAAATTTATGAAAGAAGGTAATGTAATATTTGCACGTAGCTGAACATTGACCACCAGTGTCACTGTTACTTTGGAGCCCTTGCTACCCTTTCTGACTCTATACCCGCTTATTTGATATTTATGTCTTCTGTATTGGAGCCTAATATATATATATACAGATGGATCAGAAAACTGATCATTAATCTTCTTGAACAGACATATCACCAAGTTTACATTCTTATTTGCATGCTTTCTCTTGAACTTCTGATATTTTAATCAATTGAAAAGATTTTCCTCTAGTCCTATTTAGCCTATGGCAAACCATATTTAAGCTTGATGAATGTTCATGATGAATTGCTTAATTCCTACATTTCATTTTATCTGACAAGAATAAAATATCTTCTACTGACTGGCCAATGGGTTATATAACTGCAAACAAAATAGACAAGGTGTTGCGCCCTAGGTTTGAGTATACAATAATTTTTACATTTATTGATTAATAGAATTGTGTACATTTATATATAGAATCTGCTATTTTTTCTGTATTTGTTTGGAGATGTTTTTATTTTAAAGGAGGCTGAAAGTTGAGAACCCATATAGAGATTTATCTATTTCGTTCTTTTATGGAAATATTAAAAGAAAAAAAAATCATTCTCTCTGTAATTGTTATTTTTTTAAAGTGGGTGTTACGTACACACTTCTCAACACATGACGTGAGTGTGCCTGCAAGGGTTAATTTATTTCCTCTCACTCAAACCAACACTCATCCTCGGTTCTAGGCTATAAAGTGATTATGAATCACACCCCAACACAGACTACACAACACGAATACGCAACACGCCGCCACCACTCATCAAACACATAGGGTGATGAATCCCCAAAATATATATTACTGTCAGACATTCAACAAAAGCCACACACTCTCTGAAAGGCTGTGGATTCTTTAGAGCATACAATGATCAAACTTATGAAATATTTTAGCTTTAATATAAAAATACAGTGCTTACAAGAAAATATATAAAAAGATAAAAAGAAAATGTCACACAAATATGAAAAACGGTTTTAAAATAAAAAGGGAAAAATAACAGAAATACCTAAACATTTCTGTCTACAGTTATCTTCTGTTTCCTTGAGGGATGGAGAAATGAATTATGGATCTCAATCAGCAGGTGCTAATCCTCACATGGGAACAACTTTCTTTTCTTCAACCCAGGTTTTAGATAAGTGACCCTAGGTTTGGCATTCCACAATGACCTTAAATGGACTATTTAAAAATTGGTGTTCGTGACTGTACGGTTGGCGAATTTAGGGGCCAGAGCCTTGCATTTCAAATACCATGTACATAGGAAATATTATTCTAGGTTATAATGACCATTTGTTAACCCTTTGAACCTCAGACTGACCAGAGTAGGGTGTAGGGATTGACACTTCTGTACTCATAGCAAGAAGACCCCCTTGATCTGAGTTTTTGCAATACTAGTAAATCCAGTTTGTCCTTTTGTGAACTAAATGTAACTCTACTGCTGTTATACATTCGCTTACAATTTTATCTTTTGCTTTACAGTGGGTGTCTGACTAAAAAGGTGGAATGCTGATAAAATCCTCATAGAGTTGCTTAGTGGTTAGCGCTGTAGCCATGCAGCCCTAGAGTCCTGGCGCTAAATCCCAGCAAGGACAACATCTGTAAGGAATATTTATGTTCTTCTTGTGTTTGCGTGGTTTAATTCTAGGTACTCTGGTTTCCTCAAACACTCCAAAGACTCTCATAGTGAGTTCAAAACTGAAGACAAAAACAAAATAACCATATTCCCTGTAGTAAGTAAATAAGTAACTAGTATAAGTACATATAAATAAGATAGGGTACTTAGCATTATTTTAATAATAAAAGCAATAAAGCAACAAGGTGTACCCAATACGGGTGGTCATATCTTGTCTCTGGTATTAAAACCTCACTTTGTGTTAACCAACCTCAATATCGGTAAGGGTAGAGCAAGATACAGGCCCGACTGTTCAGATACCTACCTCTTGAAGCTCATCAAGAGAATGCCAAGAATATGCAAAGTAGTCATCAAGCAAAAGGTGGCTACTTTGAAGAACCTAGAATATAAGACATAATTTCAGTTGTTTTACACTTTTTTGTTAAGTACATAATTCCACATGTGTTAATTCATAGTTTTGAAGCCTTCAGTGTGAATGTACAATTTTCATAGTCATGAAAATACAGAAAAATCTTTAAATGAGAAGGTGTGTCCAAACTTTTGGTCTGCACTGTAGATAAAATGCCTAGCTCATAAAAAGGGACCACACCACTGTTTGTACAGAGTACAAGAAACTACAGTAAAACCAAAGAAATTAGCTAGAGCCTAAGTTAGTATACATGCAATGTGTAGGCACACGTTCACACTGTGGCCATTTCACAGGCAAAGTCCAAGAAAAAAACCAAAATGAACATATACCCTGTAATAAGTTAATAGAAATAGTATTAGGAAATTTAGATTGTGAGCCCCAATGGGGACAGCGATGATGATGTGTAAAGTCCTGCTGAATTAATGGTGCTATATAAGTGAGATAAATAAATATATTGTGCAGTTTTGTTGACCTTATTATTTTAATCTACCGTTTACAGTCAATGTTTTGTTACATTGCTTAAATATTTTTCAATTGTGATTCGTAAATATTCCAAGTTTAAATGGAAAAATATGAATAATAGCTCAGAATGAAATAAAAATTATAAAGTATTTTTATTCCATTCCATTTAATTTAATAAAATAACGTGTTCTGCTTCTAAACATTTTTATTCCTTGAATTAGGCTATGTAGCCATATTGATTACCAAATAGGTCAATAGTTGATTTTGATAAGGTCCTTATATGACGCTCAGGTAGATGTGTAGTTATTAGTAGAGATGGGCGAACCCGAGCAGTAAAGTTTGGCGTCTGTACCGAACACCTACTGTTTTGGCATGGACACTGAACACGGACTTCACCAGGAATTCTGTGTTGCTGTTTGGGTTAGGCAGCCAGAACACAGGGTGTTTGTCGTGCTGTCAGGTGCATGACAGCACAGCAAACACTGCTTCTGAATGGCAGTAAAATTATCACACCTGGTCAGACAGCCACGGTTCCCAAGCTGTCAGATGACAGCATGAGCCCGCAGCTATGATCAGAGGTATAAAATTTACCTCCGGTCATTGGTGTTGGCTGATGGGACTACTGCTCCCATCAGTCGACGCCTGCAGCTGCTAATAACCAAACCAACTTCTTCACCATTACAGAAGATCAACTCTCCACTCTACTCTCAAGATCGCATCTCACCACCTGTGCACTTGACCCACTCCCATCCCACCTCATCTTAAACCTCACCACAGTCTTCATCCCAACCCTAACCCATCTCTTCAACCTATCACTAACAACTGGTGTTTTCCCCTCAAGCTTTAAACATGCCTCCATCACACCTATCCTCAAAAAGCCCTCTCTTGACCCATCCTCTGTATCTAGCTATTGCCCTATATCACTTCTCCCTTATGCCTCCAAACTACTGGAACAACACGTTTACCTTGAACTGTCCTCCCATCTCTCTTCTTGCTCTCTCTTTGACCGCTTACAATCTGGCTTCCGGTCACACCATTCCACTGAAACTGCCCTAACTAAGGTCACCAACAACCTCTTAACCGCCAAGAGCAAGCGACACTACTCTGTCCTCCTCCTCCTCGACCTGTCGGCTGCCTTTGACACAGTGGACCATTCCCTATTATTACAGACCCTCTCATCCCTTGGCATCACAGACTTGGCCCTATCCTGGATCTCATCATACCTAACAGACCGGACATTCAGCGTCTCCCACTCACACACCACCTCCTCACCTCGCCCCTATCTGTCGGAGTCCCACAAGGTTCAGTCCTTGGGCCCCTGCTCTTCTCCATTTACACCTTTGGCCTGGGACAGCTCATAGAATCTCATGGCTTTTAGTATCACCTCTATGATGATGACACACAGATCTACATCTCTGGACCAGATATCACCTCCCTACTAACCAGAATCCCTCAATGTCTGTCCACTATTTCATCCTTCTTCTCCTCTAGATTTCTCAAACTTAACATGGACAAAACAGAATTCATCATCTTTCCCCCATCTCATGCGACCCCCCCAACTAACCTAACCATTACAGTAAATGGCTGCCCACTCTCCCCAGTCCCACAAGCTCGCTGCTTTGGGGTAATCCTTGACGCTGATCTCTCCTTCAAACCACATATCCAAGCCCTTTCCACTTCCTGCCAACTTCAACTCAAAAATATTTCACGACTCCATTCATTCCTCAACCAAGAATCTGCAAAAACCCTAGTCCATGCCCTCATCATCTCTCGCCTTGACTACTGCAACCTCCTGCTCTGTGGCCTCTCCTCTAACACGCTCGCACCCCTCCAATCTATTCTAAACTCTGCTGCCCGACTAATCCACCTGTCCCCCCGCTATTCCCTGGCCTCTCCCGTCTGTCAATCCCTTCACTGGCTCCCTATTGCCCAGAGACTCCAGTACAAAACCCTAACCATGACGTACAAAGCCATCCACAACCTGTCTCTTCCATACATCTGTGACCTCGTCTCCCGGTACTTACCTACACGCAACCTCCAATCCTCACAAGATCTCCTTCTCTACTCCCCTCTTATCTCCTCTTCCCATAATCATATTCAAGATTTCTCTCGCGTATCACCCCTACTCTGGAACCCTCTACCACAACACATCAGACTCTCGCCTACCATCAAAACCTTCAAAAAGAACCTGAAGACCCACCTCTTCCGACAAGCCTACAACCTGCAGTAACCACCGATCGACCAAACCGCTGCATGACCAGCTCTATCCTCACCTACTGTATTCTCACCCATCCCTTGTAGATTGTGAGCCTTCGCGGGCAGGGTCCTCACTCCTCCTGTACCAGTTATGACTTGTATTGTTTAAGATTATTGTACTTGTTTTATTATGTATACCCCTCCTCACATGTAAAGCGACATGGAATAAATGGTGCTATAACAATAAATAATAATAATAATAATAATAACAGTGAGTGCAGGAGCGTCTGATAGGAGTATTCACCAGCCGGCTCCTGCACTGTAAATAAATAATAATAAAAAAAACCCGGTGTGGGTTCCCCTGTATTTTCAAGAATAGAGGAGTCCCCACATCATATTTTTTAATTATTTAAATAAATAATTTAATAAAATACTGTGGGGTCCCCCCATTTTTGACAACCAGCCTTGTTAAAGCAGACATCTGGGGGCTGGTATTCTCAGGCTGGTAAGGTGCCATGGATATTTACCCCCCAGCCTAAATATAGCAGCCCACAGTTCATTTGCCGGCTGGGAACGCAGCTTCAGTGACCGGCAGTAACCTTGATGGTGTCACTGCTAGTCACTGTGCAAAATATACATGTGGTTACTTCCTGATGAAGAAGTAATTAAATCTTTGAAAATCGTCGAATAAACCAGTATTCCATCATCAAGTCCTGTCCAGATTGACATCTTCATATCTTCAGCAGCGCGGAGCTATTCCACAGAAATCCTTTTGATATTAAACCGACTGTCTTCGGCTTGCTCAAATAATATGTTCGAGTCCCCACACCTGCATGTCTCAAGACTGTTCGACAGCCGCAAAATATGCAGGGATTGCCTAACAACAAGGCAATCCCTGCATGTGTTGTGGCTGTCAGACAGCCGTGAGACATGCAGCCTCGGGGCTCAAACATATTTTTTGAGCACACTGAAGTCACTCGGTTAGCACCCGAGCATGCTTATCTGAGTATGTTCGCTCATCACCAGTAGTTATGCATACTGTCAGCAAAAATATTCCATAGCAATTTTTCAAGCTTCACCTACTCCTATAGTAAAGTCAGTATAACTCTGTTGCTGTCTATAAAAAGAATACTGGAATTAATGTATAAAAGAGAAGCTTCAAATTTAGCCCTTCAATCACAGAATCTGATGGAAAGACCTGATCTCTATTATTTAAATGCTACAAATTATATAGTAATCTATTATGTTGATACTGTATGATATGGGCTGTATATTGTAATATTATATGGGATATAATGGAATTATAAGGGATAAATATCTATAAAAGATAAAAACTGCCTTTAAAAAAAAAAAAGAAGCAAAATCTACTTTTCTTGCTGCCTGTTGATTTTTCTGATTAGTAGACCTAGGGCAACATCATCATTACAGTGTGACACATGCATGATGTCTCATCCCTTACCTAACATATTGCTGTAGCCAGTCATATTCCTCAGTAGTCATTTGACTAAAGAATGAGATGTCATTGCTTATGGGCTTATCAGAAAACTTCCAAAGTTAGCTACACTAGAGCGAAGAGGGATCAGACAGTGAGAGTTGTTTTAGCATTTTATACTTTAAGATATCTATATACACTCTTTTATTTAAGTTGGAAACCCCTTTAAGGATCAATCATTTTTTTGTTCTGAAAGTGGAATTTCAGACAGTTTAAATGGCAATGCACATTTTTAGGCACAATAAATAATACACACTAACATTGCTGATTGCACAAAACAACATTGTCACATTGTAAGAATTTTTTTCAGAGCTCATAAATATTTGAGGACTACAGAGTACAAAGAGTCTCAGTAAACAAAGTACATATTACTCACATTTCTATTTCGCTTCTCATCACTTACCTGACATATATTTCTTTTGGTATGAACATCCAAGTGGCATGCTTTTATTTTCCAAACCAAATTGAGAAGATATTACAATCCAATTATGGTACCGTTCCATAGAAAACCTTACTTTACTCCAATCTGCCAAAACAGAAGAAACCACCAAAAAGTGACCCCGATTTGTAAACTACACCACTCAAGGAATAGATTTAGAGATATAGTGACTAGGGTTGAGCGAAACGGGTCGATCATTTTCAAAAGTCGTCGACTTTTGGCTAAGTCGGCGTCTCATGAAACCCGATCCGACCCCTGTGCTTGTCGGCCATGCGGTACGCGACTTTCGCGCCAAAGTCGCGTTTCAATGACGCGAAAAGCGCCATTTCTCAGCCAATGAAGGTGAACGCAGAGTGTGGGCAGCGTGATGACATAGATCCTGGTCCCCACCATCTTAGAGAAGGGCATTGCAGTGATTGGCTTGCTGTCTGCGGCGTCACAGGGGCTATAAAGGGGCGTTCCCGCCGACCGCCATCTTACTGCTGCTTATCTGAGCTTAGGGAGAGGTTGCTGCCGCTTCGTCAGAAGCAGGGATAGCGTTAGGCAGGGTCCACTAACCACCAAACCGCTTGTGCTGCAGCGATTTGCACTGTCCAACACCACCTTCGGTGTGCAGGGACTGTGGAAGCTATTTTTTTTTTTTTTTCCCCTCAGCGCTGTAGCTCATTGGGCTGCCCTAGAAGGCTCCGTGATAGCTGTATTGCTGTGTGTACGCCACTGTGGAAACCAACTGCTTTTTTCAAAGCACATATCCTCTTGTTCCTTCCTTTCTGCACAGCTATCTTTTTTGTTTGTCCACACTTTTTATTTAATTTGTGCATCAGTCCACTCCTATTGCTGCCTGCCATACCTGGCTTAGATTACTGCAGGGAGATAGTAATTGTAGGACAGTCCCTGTTTTTTTTTTGTTTTTTTTGTGGGAGATTAAGATTGGCATTTCTGCTACAGTGCCATCCCTGTGTGTGCCATCTCTCACTGAGTGGGCCATAGAAAGCCTATTTATTTTTTCCGTGATTTGTGTTCTAAATTCTACCTCAACACAAAAACACTACATCAATCAGTGGGAGAAAAATATTGGCCTCAGTCAGGGCTTGTGTGTCACTGCTGTGTGTGCTATCTCTCATTCAGTGGGCTATAGCAAGCCTATTTATTTTATTTATTTTTTTTATATTATTTGGTTTCTAAAGTCTCCCTGAAAAAAAAAAAAAAACCTAAAAAAACAGTGGGAGAGTAATATTGCCCTTTCAGCTTGTGTGCCAGTCTTGACTCCTGGGTGTGCCACCTCTCTCCCTCTCATTCAGTGGGCCATAGAAAGCCTATTTATTTTTTTTTTTAAATATTATTGGGTTTCTAAAGTCTCCCTTAAAAAACAAAAAATACATAAAAAAACAGTGGGAGAGTAATATTGCCCTTTCAGCTTGTGTGCCAGTCTTGACTCCTGGGTGTGCCACCTCTCTCCCTCTCATTCAGTGGGCCATAGAAAGCCTATTTATTTTTTTTTAAAAATATTATTGGGTTTCTAAAGTCTCCCTTAAAAAACAAAAAATACATAAAAAAACAGTGGGAGAGTAATATTGCCCTTTCAGCTTGTGTGCCAGTCTTGACTCCTGGGTGTGCCACCTCTCTCCCTCTCATTCAGTGGGCCATAGAAAGCCTATTTATTTTTTTTTTTAAATATTATTGGGTTTCTAAAGTCTCCCTTAAAAAACAAAAAATACATAAAAAAACAGTGGGAGAGTAATATTGCCCTTTCAGCTTGTGTGCCAGTCTTGACTCCTGGGTGTGCCACCTCTCTCCCTCTCATTCAGTGGGCCATAGAAAGCCTATTTATTTATTTTTTTAAATATTATTGGGTTTCTAAAGTCTCCCTTAAAAAACAAAAAATACATAAAAAAACAGTGGGAGAGTAATATTGCCCTTTCAGCTTGTGTGCCAGTCTTGACTCCTGGGTGTGCCACCTCTCTCTCTCATTCAGTGGGCCATAGAAAGGCTATTTTTTTTTTTGGTTTTTTTAATATTATTTGGTTTCTAAAGTCTCCCTGAAAAAAAAAAAAAAAACATAAAAAAACAGTGGGAGAGTAATATTGCCCTTTCAGCTTGTGTGCCAGTCTTGACTCCTGGGTGTGCCACCTCTCTCCCTCTCATTCAGTGGGCCATAGAAAGCCTATTTATTTATTTTTTTAAATATTATTGGGTTTCTAAAGTCTCCCTTAAAAAACAAAAAATACATAAAAAAACAGTGGGAGAGTAATATTGCCCTTTCAGCTTGTGTGCCAGTCTTGACTCCTGGGTGTGCCACCTCTCTCTCTCATTCAGTGGGCCATAGAAAGGCTATTTTTTTTTTTGGTTTTTTTAATATTATTTGGTTTCTAAAGTCTCCCTGAAAAAAAAAAAAAAAACATAAAAAAACAGTGGGAGAGTAATATTGCCCTTTCAGCTTGTGTGCCAGTCTTGACTCCTGGGTGTGCCACCTCTCTCCCTCTCATTCAGTGGGCCATAGAAAGCCTATTTATTTTTTTTTTTAAATATTATTGGGTTTCTAAAGTCTCCCTTAAAAAACAAAAAATACATAAAAAAACAGTGGGAGAGTAATATTGCCCTTTCAGCTTGTGTGCCAGTCTTGACTCCTGGGTGTGCCACCTCTCTCTCTCATTCAGTGGGCCATAGAAAGGCTATTTTTTTTTTTGGTTTTTTTAATATTATTTGGTTTCTAAAGTCTCCCTGAAAAAAAAAAAAAAAACATAAAAAAACAGTGGGAGAGTAATATTGCCCTTTCAGCTTGTGTGCCAGTCTTGACTCCTGGGTGTGCCACCTCTCTCCCTCTCATTCAGTGGGCCATAGAAAGCCTATTTATTTATTTTTTTAAATATTATTGGGTTTCTAAAGTCTCCCTTAAAAAACAAAAAATACATAAAAAAACAGTGGGAGAGTAATATTGCCCTTTCAGCTTGTGTGCCAGTCTTGACTCCTGGGTGTGCCACCTCTCTCCCTCTCATTTAGTGGGCCATAGAAAGCCTATTTATTTTTTTAAAAAAATATTATTGGGTTTCTAAAGTCTCCCTTAAAAAACAAAAAATACATAAAAAAACAGTGGGAGAGTAATATTGCCCTTTCAGCTTGTGTGCCAGTCTTGACTCCTGGGTGTGCCACCTCTCTCCCTCTCATTCAGTGGGCCATAGAAAGCCTATTTATTTTTTTATAAAATATTATTGGGTTTCTAAAGTCTCCCTTAAAAAACAAAAAATACATAAAAAAACAGTGGGAGAGTAATATTGCCCTTTCAGCTTGTGTGCCAGTCTTGACTCCTGGGTGTGCCACCTCTCTCTCTCTAATTGTGGGCCATAGAAAGCCTTTTTTTTTTTTTTTTTTTAATATTATTTGGTTTCTAAAGTCTCCCTGAGAAAAAAAAATAAATAAATTAGGTGGGAGATTAATATTGACATTAGTGCTTGAGTGACAGTCCTGCGTGTGTGTCATCTCTGTGATTTTGTGCCACAGAAAACAGAGTGTGTAACATTGTGCCTGATTTTCCTTGTGGTCTCACCAACCTGTTAAGGGATATTGAAATCATACTGAAGTTATAGCTCACCGTGTAAGTTGTTTGACAGCAACAAATAAAGTTACTTTGGTTAAGATTTTAAAACAATGAGGAAGTCTGGTGCAAGAGGTCGTCGTGGGCGTTCATTGTCAGCTGGTAATGATGGTAGTGGTAGTGGAGCATCAGGTGGTCGTGGGGATAAAAATATTCCACCTAAGTCTGGAGCTGTGGAGCCAGTTTCGTCGTCAGGCTACACAAGGCCTCGAACGCTCTCTTTTCTGGGAGTAGGAAAACCGCTTTTAAAGGCGGAACAGCAACAGCAAGTTTTGGCTTACATTGCAGACTCAGCCTCTAGCTCTTTTGCCTCCTCTTACGAAACTGGTAAATGTAAAAGCAGCGTGTCGCTTGTGGATGTTCACGGTCAGGGACAAGTCGCTTCCTTGTCCTCCTCAGCAAAAACTACAACAAGAGAGAAGGATGCAGCAGGCGACACAACGGGTCACTCCATGGAGCTCTTTACTAGTGTTGAGCGATACCGTCCGATACTTGAAAGTATCGGTATCGGAAAGTATCGGCCGATACCGGCAAAGTATCGGATCCAATCCGATACCGATACCCGATACCAATACAAGTCAATGGGACTCAGGTATCGGACGGTATTCCTGATGGTTCCCAGGGTCTGAAGGAGAGGAAACTCTCCTTCAGGCCCTGGGAACCATATTAATGTGTAAAAGAAAGAATTAAAATAAAAAATATCGCTATACTCACCTGTCCGACGCAGCCGGGACCTCAGCGAGGGAACCGGCAGCGTTGTTTGTTTAAAATTTGCGCTTTTACTTGGTTACGGGAGGTCCCGGCTTGTGATTGGTCAGGGCGGCCATGTTGCCGGGACGCGGACCAATCACAGCAAGCCGTGACGAAATTACGTCACGGCTTGCTGTGATTGGTCCGCGTCCCGGCAACATGGCCGCCATTAACCAATCACAAGCCGTGACGTCACGGGAGGCTGGACATGCGCGTATTTTGAAAAGCGCGCGTGTCCAGCCTCCAGTGACGTCCCGGCTTGTGATTGGTTAATGGCGGCCATGTTGCCAGGACGTCACTGGAGGCTGGACACGCGCGCTTTTCAAAATACGCGCATGTCCAGCCTCCCGTGACGTCACGGCTTGTGATTGGTTAATGGCGGCCATGTTGCCGGGACGTCACTGGAGGCTGGACACGCGCGCTTTTCAAAATACGCGCATGTCCAGCCTCCCGTGACGTCACGGCTTGTGATTGGTTAATGGCGGCCATGTTGCCGGGACGCGGACCAATCACAGCAAGCCGTGACGTAATTTCGTCACGGCTTGCTGTGATTGGTCCGCGTCCCGGCAACATGGCCGCCCTGACCAATCACAAGCCGGGACTTCACGTAACCAAGTAAAAGCGCGAAATTTAAACAAACAACGCTGCCGGTTCCCTCGCTGAGGTCCCGGCTGCGTCGGACAGGTGAGTATAGCGATATTTTTTATTTTAATTCTCTTTTTTACACATTATTACATTAATGTTGTTGCGATACCCGATACCCGATACCACAAAAGTATCGGATCTCGGTATCGGAAATTCCGATACAGCAAGTATCGGCCGATACCCGATACTTGCAGTATCGGAATGCTCAACACTACTCTTTACACATACCGTCCCTGGCTTAGAAAGTGAAACATTTAACAGGCCATGCCCATTACAAGTATATTCTGACATGGAGTGCACTGATGCACAGCCACAGCCAGAGTACTATGCTGCTCCTTTGACTCAGACCACCACATTGCCCTCTCAGGGTACAGATCCACAATCAGACCCTGATGAGACTATGTTGCCCCGCCACGAACGCTATACCACCGACCGACACAGTGACACAGACGAAGTTGCACACGAGCTCGAAGAGGAGGTAATAGATGACCCAGTTATTGACCCCGATTGGCAGCCATTGGGGGAACAGGGTGCAGGCGGCAGTAGTTCAGAAGCGGAGGTGGAGGAGGGGCCGCAGCAGGTATCAACATCGCAACAGGTTCCATCTGCCGGGCCCGTATCTGGCCCAAAACGCGTGTCAAAGCCAAAACCTGTTGGAGCACAGCGTTGCCATCCGGTTAAAGCTCAGTCTGCAATCCCTGAAAAGGGATCCGAGTCTAGGAAGAGTGCAGTCTGGCATTTTTTTAAACAACATCCAACAGATCAGCGCAAAGTCATTTGTCAAAAATGTTCAACTAGCTTAAGCAGAGGTCAGAATCTGAAAAGTCTAAATACTAGTTGCATGCATAGACACTTAACCACCATGCATTTTCAAGCCTGGACTAACTACCAAACGTCCCTCAAGGTTGCAGCACCCTCGGCCAATGAAGCTAGTCAGCAACGCAACATCCCTTCCGTCACTGTAAGGCCACCATTTTCTGCACCACCGGCAGTATCTGTGCAGGTTTCTTTGCCAGCCAAAAGCAGTCAGGGTCAGGGAACCACCAGTTTTGTAGGAGGAAATATTGCATCTAGGGCACCGGCGGAAACAATACCGTCTCCAACCGTCTCTCAGTCTGCCATGTACACCGGCACACCCGAAAGTTCCACGATCTCCAGCTCTCCAGTCCAGCTCACCCTACATGAGACTCTGGTTAGAAAAAGGAAGTACTTATCCTCGCATCCGCGTACACAGGGTTTTAACGCCCACATAGCTAGACTAATCTCGTTAGAGATGATGCCCTACCGGTTAGTTGAAAGCGAAGCTTTCAAAGCCCTGATGGAGTACGCTGAACCACGATACGAGCTACCCAGTCGACACTTTTTTTCCAGAAAAGCCATCCCAGCCCTGCACCAGCATGTTAAACAGCGCATCGTCCATGCACTCAGGCAATCTGTGAGTACAAAGGTGCACCTGACTACAGATGCATGGACCAGTAGGCATGGCCAGGGACGTTATGTGTCCATCACGGCACACTGGGTGAATGTGGTGGATGCAGGGTCCACAGGCGACATCAATTTAGGGACAGTTGTGCCTAGCCCACGGTCTAGGAAACAGTTGGCTGTAGGCGTTCGCACCCCCTCCTCCTCCTCCTCCTCGTCCTCCTGCAGAAGCTACAGCTCTTCCACAGAACGCAGTCTGCCAACCACTCCATCGGCAGATGACACTGTTGCACACCAGTTGTCCCATTATGGGCCAGCTACTGCCAAGCGTCAGCAGGCTGTATTGGCTATGAAGTGCTTGGGCGACAACAGACACACCGCGGAAGTTCTGTCCGAGTTCTTGCAACAAGAAACGCAGTCGTGGCTGGGCACAGTAGATCTTGAGGCAGGCAAAGTAGTGAGTGATAACGGAAGGAATTTCATGGCTGCCATCTCCCTTTCCCAACTGAAACACATTCCTTGCCTGGCTCACACCTTAAACCTGGTGGTGCAGTGCTTATTGAAAACTTATCCTGGGTTCTCCGACCTGCTCCTCAAAGTGCGTGCACTTTGCTCACATATCCGACGTTCGCCTGTACACGCCAGCCGTATGCAGACCTATCAGCGGTCTTTGAACCTTCCCCAGCATCGCCTAATCATAGACGTTGCAACAAGGTGGAACTCAACACTGCACATGCTTCAGAGACTGTGCGAACAGAGGCGTGCTGTTATTTATTTGTGGGAGGATACACGGGCAGGCAGTAGGATGGCAGACATGGAGTTGTCAGGTGTGCAGTGGTCGAAGATACAAGACATGTGTCAAGTCCTTCAGTGTTTTGAGGAATGCACACGGCTGGTTAGTGCAGACAACGCCGTAATAAGCATGAGCATCCCCCTAATGCGTCTGCTGATGCAAAGTTTGACGCACATAAAGGAGCAGGCGTCTGCACCAGAGGAAGAGGAAAGCCTTGATGACAGTCAGCCATTGTCTGGTCAGGGCAGTGTACAGGACGAGGTAGCGGGCGAAGAGGAGGTGGAGGACGAGGAGGATGATGGGGATGAGTATATTTTTAATGCCGAACCTTTCCCGGGGGCACAGGAAATTGGTTGCGTGTCACGGCCGGGTTCTGGTTTTTTGAGGGACACAAGTGACGTAGATTTGCCTGCAACTGCCCCTCAACCAATCACAACCGGAGATTTGACAACTGGAACTTTGGCCCACATGGCGGATTATGCCTTACGTATCCTAAAAAGGGACACACGCATTACGAAAATGATGAACGATGACGATTACTGGTTGGCCTGCCTCCTTGATCCACGCTATAAAGGCAAATTGCAAAATATTATGCCACATGAGAACTTGGAACTAATATTAGCAACCAAACAATCAACTCTTGTTGACCGTTTGCTTCAGGCATTCCCAGCACACAGCGCACGTGATCGTTCTCACACGAGCTCCAGGGGGCAGCAGACTAGGAGTGTTAGGGGTGCACACATCAGAAGTGGCGTTGGACAGAGGGGTTTTCTGACCAGGTTGTGGAGTGATTTTGCTATGACCGCAGACAGGACAGGTACTGCTGCATCAATTGAAAGTGACAGGAGACAACATTTGTCCAGTATGGTTACTAACTATTTTTCATCCCTTATCGATGTTCTCCCTCAACCGTCATTCCCATTTGATTACTGGGCCTCCAAATTAGACACCTGGCCAGAATTGGCAGAATATGCATTGCAGGAGCTTGCTTGCCCGGCAGCAAGTGTCCTATCAGAAAGAGTATTCAGTGCTGCAGGTTCAATATTAACCGAAAAAAGGACTCGTCTGGCTACCCAAAATGTTGACGATCTAACATTCATTAAAATGAACCACAACTGGATTTCGAAATCTTTTGCCCCACCTTGCCCGGCCGACACCTAGCTTTCCTTTGAAAGGCTCTTGCCTGTGAATTACTTTTCTAATGTCTAATTTGCTGCAGCTGATTGTACAGCATACGACATGTTTACACCTCCCTAAATGGCCAAACTCCCCACACGGGGCCGTGGTATCGCGACTTGGCGCAAGCACCCGTGAGACTGCTGTTTGTCTGAAGAGGTGGGTGTGCTCGCTTTTGGTTGACGGCATTGCTACTGGGTCCCTCATAGTACAATGTAGTGTCTCTGGCGGTGGTGGTGCGCACCCAACGTCAGACACACCGTTGTAACATGAGGGGCCCTGGGGCGGTCCCGCCGGCCTCTAGAGAGTTCCCCCCTACCCCAGCTCAAAATGTGCTCTACCACATGCAAAATTATGTCGCACAGCTCCACCAATCTTTAGTCTATTCGCTGACATCATTCAATGTCTGGCACTGACAATACACATTTGTAGACATCTATGATGCAACTTAAAGTAGTCTGTGTCTGTGTCCTATATTGGCACCATTAAATAGTTACTGCCAAATTACTATGTCAGAAACTCAGCAGATGAGCCCACCCCTGTACCTAAGTATGCCACCTTTTTTTTTGTTTTGGTTGTTTTGCGAGACATTAACATCTATTTATATTTTGGGAGTACTGGGACAGACACTCCTTGCACTACTCCTCCACTCACCACCAAGCTGCCCGTGTATCCATGTAACCGCTGTAAAACTGCCATGAGCCTATTGTTTGTTATTTTAGGCCTTTGAAGCCTGTCTGCGGTCCCTCCTTCCACTAGTCCTCCACTGACCAGACCACTGCTGCCCGTGTACCCCTGGAACCAATTATAAAGTGCCTACAGCCAGCCCATTTTTTTATGTTAGGCCTTTGAAGCCTGTCTGCGGTCCCTCCTTCCACTAGTCCTCCACTGGCCAGACCACTGCTGCCCGTGTACCCCTGGAACCAATTATAAAGTGCCTACAGCCAGCCCATTTTTTTATGTTAGGCCTTTGAAGCCTGTCTGCGGTCCCTCCTTCCACTAGTCCTCCACTGGCCAGACCACTGCTGCCCGTGTACCCCTGGAACCAATTATAAAGTGCCTACAGCCAGCCCATTTTTTTATGTTAGGCCTTTGAAGCCTGTCTGCGGTCCCTCCTTCCACTAGTCCTCCACTGGCCAGACCACTGCTGCCCGTGTACCCCTGGAACCAATTATAAAGTGCCTACAGCCAGCCCATTTTTTTATGTTAGGCCTTTGAAGCCTGTCTGCGGTCCCTCCTTCCACTAGTCCTCCACTGGCCAGACCACTGCTGCCCGTGTACCCCTGGAACCAATTATAAAGTGCCTACAGCCAGCCCATTTTTTTATGTTAGGCCTTTGAAGCCTGTCTGCGGTCCCTCCTTCCACTAGTCCTCCACTGGCCAGACCACTGCTGCCCGTGTACCCCTGGAACCAATTATAAAGTGCCTACAGCCAGCCCATTTTTTTATGTTAGGCCTTTGAAGCCTGTCTGCGGTCCCTCCTTCCACTAGTCCTCCACTGGCCAGACCACTGCTGCCCGTGTACCCCTGGAACCAATTATAAAGTGCCTACAGCCAGCCCATTTTTTTATGTTAGGCCTTTGAAGCCTGTCTGCGGTCCCTCCTTCCACTAGTCCTCCACTGACCAGACCACTGCTGCCCGTGTACCCCTGGAACCAATTATAAAGTGCCTACAGCCAGCCCATTTTTTTATGTTAGGCCTTTGAAGCCTGTCTGCGGTCCCTCCTTCCACTAGTCCTCCACTGGCCAGACCACTGCTGCCCGTGTACCCCTGGAACCAATTATAAAGTGCCTACAGCCAGCCCATTTTTTTATGTTAGGCCTTTGAAGCCTGTCTGCGGTCCCTCCTTCCACTAGTCCTCCACTGGCCAGACCACTGCTGCCCGTGTACCCCTGGAACCAATTATAAAGTGCCTACAGCCAGCCCATTTTTTTATGTTAGGCCTTTGAAGCCTGTCTGCGGTCCCTCCTTCCACTAGTCCTCCACTGGCCAGACCACTGCTGCCCGTGTACCCCTGGAACCAATTATAAAGTGCCTACAGCCAGCCCATTTTTTTATGTTAGGCCTTTGAAGCCTGTCTGCGGTCCCTCCTTCCACTAGTCCTCCACTGGCCAGACCACTGCTGCCCGTGTACCCCTGGAACCAATTATAAAGTGCCTACAGCCAGCCCATTTTTTTATGTTAGGCCTTTGAAGCCTGTCTGCGGTCCCTCCTTCCACTAGTCCTCCACTGGCCAGACCACTGCTGCCCGTGTACCCCTGGAACCAATTATAAAGTGCCTACAGCCAGCCCATTTTTTTATGTTAGGCCTTTGAAGCCTGTCTGCGGTCCCTCCTTCCACTAGTCCTCCACTGGCCAGACCACTGCTGCCCGTGTACCCCTGGAACCAATTATAAAGTGCCTACAGCCAGCCCATTTTTTTATGTTAGGCCTTTGAAGCCTGTCTGCGGTCCCTCCTTCCACTAGTCCTCCACTGGCCAGACCACTGCTGCCCGTGTACCCCTGGAACCAATTATAAAGTGCCTACAGCCAGCCCATTTTTTTATGTTAGGCCTTTGAAGCCTGTCTGCGGTCCCTCCTTCCACTAGTCCTCCACTGGCCAGACCACTGCTGCCCGTGTACCCCTGGAACCAATTATAAAGTGCCTACAGCCAGCCCATTTTTTTATGTTAGGCCTTTGAAGCCTGTCTGCGGTCCCTCCTTCCACTAGTCCTCCACTGACCAGACCACTGCTGCCCGTGTACCCCTGGAACCAATTATAAAGTGCCTACAGCCAGCCCATTTTTTTATGTTAGGCCTTTGAAGCCTGTCTGCGGTCCCTCCTTCCACTAGTCCTCCACTGGCCAGACCACTGCTGCCCGTGTACCCCTGGAACCAATTATAAAGTGCCTACAGCCAGCCCATTTTTTTATGTTAGGCCTTTGAAGCCTGTCTGCGGTCCCTCCTTCCACTAGTCCTCCACTGGCCAGACCACTGCTGCCCGTGTACCCCTGGAACCAATTATAAAGTGCCTACAGCCAGCCCATTTTTTTATGTTAGGCCTTTGAAGCCTGTCTGCGGTCCCTCCTTCCACTAGTCCTCCACTGGCCAGACCACTGCTGCCCGTGTACCCCTGGAACCAATTATAAAGTGCCTACAGCCAGCCCATTTTTTTATGTTAGGCCTTTGAAGCCTGTCTGCGGTCCCTCCTTCCACTAGTCCTCCACTGGCCAGACCACTGCTGCCCGTGTACCCCTGGAACCAATTATAAAGTGCCTACAGCCAGCCCATTTTTTTATGTTAGGCCTTTGAAGCCTGTCTGCGGTCCCTCCTTCCACTAGTCCTCCACTGGCCAGACCACTGCTGCCCGTGTACCCCTGGAACCAATTATAAAGTGCCTACAGCCAGCCCATTTTCTTATGTTAGGCCTTTGAAGCCTGTCTGCGGTCCCTACTTTAAATACTCCTCCACTCACCACCAAGCTGCCTGCCCGTCTATCCATGTAACCGCTGTAAAACTGCAATGAGCCTATTGTTTGTTATTTTAGGCCTTTGATAGCCGGTCTGCGGCCCCTACTTGCAATACTCCTCCACTGACCACAATGCTGCCTGGAGTGCCTGCCTGTGTATCCATGTAACCGATGTAAAACTGCCATGACTGCCTACTGTTTGTTATTTTAGGCCTTTGATAGCCTGTCTGCGGCCCCTACTTGCAATACTCCTCCACTGACCACAATGCTGCCTGGATTGCCTGCCTGTGTATCCATGTAACCGATGTAAAACTGCCATGAGTGCCTACTGTTTGGTATTTTAGGCCTTTGATAGCCTGTCTGCAGCCCCTACTTGCAATACTCCTCCACTGACCACACCAATGCTGCGCAATGGGTTAATGTGTTGGATGCATGGTCCACAGGGGACAGCCTACTAAGTCTGTCTGCAGTCCCTAATTCAAATTGTCCTCCACTGTCTAAATCGGAGCTTCCACCTTCTGGCTTTCGGCCTATAGTATCAGAAATTAAACTGCATTTGGCCTTCAACTTTGGTTAGGGCCTACTAACGGCTTCTGCCCCTCCCTGGTGTTGCCCTCAACTAAATAAAGCTGAGCTTCAACCTTCTGCTCCAAATTACCATTTTAAAAAATGCAATAGGCTTTTCCGGCCTACTAAAGGTGTCTGTCTGTGTGCCCCTGCCTGGTGTTGTCCTCAACTAAATAAAGCTGAGCTTCAACCTTCTGCTCCAAATTACCATTTTAAAAAATGCAATAGGCTTTTCCGGCCTACTAAAGGTGTCTGTCTGTGTGCCCCTGCCTGGTGTTGCCCTCAACTAAATAAAGCTGAGCTTCAACCTTCTGCTCCAAATTACCATTTTAAAAAATGCAATAGGCTTTTCCGGCCTACTAAAGGTGTCTGTCTGTGTGCCCCTGCCTGGTGTTGTCCTCAACTGAATAAAGCTGAGCTTCAACCTTCCGGCTCTCATTAAGTGGTTTTTAAAAAACAAAATGGTGGTTAGGGCCTACTAACGGCTTCTGCCCCTCCCTGGTGTTGCCCTCAACTAAATAAAGCTGAGCTTCAACCTTCTGCTCCAAATTACCATTTTAAAAAATGCAATAGGCTTTTCCGGCCTACTAAAGGTGTCTGTCTGTGTGCCCCTGCCTGGTGTTGTCCTCAACTGAATAAAGCTGAGCTTCAACCTTCCGGCTCTCATTAAGTGGTTTTTAAAAAACAAAATGGTGGTTAGGGCCTACTAACGGCTTCTGCCCCTCCCTGGTGTTGCCCTCAACTAAATAAAGCTGAGCTTCAACCTTCTGCTCCAAATTACCATTTTAAAAAAATGCAATAGGCTTTTCCGGCCTACTAAAGGTGTCTGTCTGTGTGCCCCTGCCTGGTGTTGTCCTCAACTAAATAAAGCTGAGCTTCAACCTTCTGCTCCAAATTACCATTTTAAAAAATGCAATAGGCTTTTCCGGCCTACTAAAGGTGTCTGTCTGTGTGCCCCTGCCTGGTGTTGTCCTCAACTGAATAAAGCTGAGCTTCAACCTTCCGGCTCTCATTAAGTGGTTTTTAAAAAACAAAATGGTGGTTAGGGCCTACTAACGGCTTCTGCCCCTCCCTGGTGTTGCCCTCAACTAAATAAAGCTGAGCTTCAACCTTCTGCTCCAAATTACCATTTTAAAAAATGCAATAGGCTTTTCCGGCCTACTAAAGGTGTCTGTCTGTGTGCCCCTGCCTGGTGTTGTCCTCAACTGAATAAAGCTGAGCTTCAACCTTCCGGCTCTCATTAAGTGGTTTTTAAAAAACAAAATGGTGGTTAGGGCCTACTAACGGCTTCTGCCCCTCCCTGGTGTTGCCCTCAACTAAATAAAGCTGAGCTTCAACCTTCTGCTCCAAATTACCATTTTAAAAAATGCAATAGGTTTTTCCGGCCTACTAAAGGTGTCTGTCTGTGTGCCCCTGCCTGGTGTTGTCCTCAACTAAATAAAGCTGAGCTTCAACCTTCTGCTCCAAATTACCATTTTAAAAAATGCAATAGGCTTTTCCGGCCTACTAAAGGTGTCTGTCTGTGTGCCCCTGCCTGGTGTTGTCCTCAACTGAATAAAGCTGAGCTTCAACCTTCCGGCTCTCATTAAGTGGTTTTTAAAAAACAAAATGGTGGTTAGGGCCTACTAACGGCTTCTGCCCCTCCCTGGTGTTGCCCTCAACTAAATAAAGCTGAGCTTCAACCTTCTGCTCCAAATTACCATTTTAAAAAATGCAATAGGCTTTTCCGGCCTACTAAAGGTGTCTGTCTGTGTGCCCCTGCCTGGTGTTGTCCTCAACTAAATAAAGCTGAGCTTCAACCTTCTGCTCCAAATTACCATTTTAAAAAATGCAATAGGCTTTTCCGGCCTACTAAAGGTGTCTGTCTGTGTGCCCCGCCTGGTGTTGCCCTCAACTAAATAAAGCTGAGCTTCAACCTTCTGCTCCAAATTACCATTTTAAAAAATGCAATAGGCTTTTCCGGCCTACTAAAGGTGTCTGTCTGTGTGCCCCTGCCTGGTGTTGTCCTCAACTAAATAAAGCTGAGCTTCAACCTTCTGCTCCAAATTACCATTTTAAAAAATGCAATAGGCTTTTCCGGCCTACTAAAGGTGTCTGTCTGTGTGCCCCTGCCTGGTGTTGTCCTCAACTGAATAAAGCTGAGCTTCAACCTTCCGGCTCTCATTAAGTGGTTTTTAAAAAACAAAATGGTGGTTAGGGCCTACTAACGGCTTCTGCCCCTCCCTGGTGTTGCCCTCAACTAAATAAAGCTGAGCTGCAACCTTCTGCTCCAAATTACCATTTTAAAAAATGCAATAGGCTTTTCCGGCCTGCTAAAGGTGTCTGTCTGTGTGCCCCTGCCTGGTGTTGTCCTCAACTAAATAAAGCTGAGCTTCAACCTTCTGCTCCAAATTACCATTTTAAAAAATGCAATAGGCTTTTCCGGCCTACTAAAGGTGTCTGTCTGTGTGCCCCTGCCTGGTGTTGTCCTCAACTAAATAAAGCTGAGCTTCAACCTTCTGCTCCAAATTACCATTTTAAAAAATGCAATAGGCTTTTCCGGCCTACTAAAGGTGTCTGCCCCTCCCTGGTGTTGTCCTCAACTGAACAAAGCTGAGCTTCCACATTCTGGCTTTCGCCCTATACTATCAGATATTAAACTGCATTTGGCCTACTAGTGTGGTTAGGCCCTTGAAACAGTGTCTGCTGCTCTTGGGTTTGCTACTCCACTGAACAAAGCAATGCCGCCTGTTTAGTCCTGTTACCAATTTTGAACTGCATTTAGCCTACTTTATTCTTTGGCCCTATATCTGTTTCCTCCTCATCCTGCCCATTGCCCAGCCACTGCTAAATGAGTCTGCTGGTACATTGACCTAGACCACTACATTCCCCTTGTACTCTACACAGCCAGAATCTGACCCTGCTGAAAGTAAGGTTCCCCTTCCCGCATGTTATACCACCTTACACAGGGACAAAGAGGAAGGTGCAGATGAAAGTGCAGGTTCCTTCATCAGGTGGGGGGGCATACTCGTTGGCGACGTCACTGGCACAGGGCCCCTCAGAGTACGCAAAAGTGTCGCTGCTGGTGGGAGGCGCCCCCGCCATGCAAACACACCGCCGTACTTTGAGGGGCCCTGTGCCAGTGCCAATGCGAACGAGTGGGCCCCCCCCTGCTTGCTCAGGATCACAGCACTTGCAACGTTTAAATACTTACCTTTCCCTGCAACACCGCCGTGACGTAGTCCGCATTTCCTGGGCCCACGAAAAACTTGAGCCAGCCCTACTCCCCCCACAACTTTCCCCCAATTCCCTATGCCCAACTATTATTATACAGTTAATTAAGATTGGCAAGCTTCAGAAACAAGAATGGATGTTTTTGGCATTAAAATGGGCACTGTAGGTGTTTTCCTGGCCTCCACTCACTGCCGACTATGCTTCCCCATTGACTTGCATTGGGTTTCGTGTTTCGGTCGATCCCCGACTTTTAGCGATAATCGGCCGACTGCACTCGACTCGACTCTGGACAAAATCGGGTTTCCCAAAACCCTACTCGATCTTAAAAAAATGAAAGTCGCTCAACCCTAATAGTGACCATTTTGGACCCACAGCTGCTTTTCAAAAGTTTATTACATTGGGCACATGGCAGGTACTGTCTGTACATGAATGTAGCACAAGAACCACAGTCTGTTCATAAATACAGCACCAGAAACACAGTCAATGCATCACTGTAGTACTAGAAACATTGGCAATGCATGAATGAAGCACCAGCAACATCGATAGTGCAGGAAACAGCATCAGAAACACAATCAGTACATGAATACAGCGCCAGAACTACCATCAATACATAGATACAGCACCAGAACCACCTTCAATACACGAATGCAGCACCAGAAACAATGTCAGTGCATGAATGCAGTGCCAGATACACTGTCAGTAGATGAATGTAGCACCTGAACCACCTTCAGTACTGAATGCAGCACTAGAAATACTGTCAGTTTATGAATCCAGCACCAGAACCACCGTCTGTGTATGAATATTTCACCAGAACCATCATCTGTGCATGAACACAGCACCACAAACACCTTCAGTGCACGACTTCAGTACCAGAAACACAGTCAGTGTATGAATGCAGCTCCGGAAACACCGCTGACGACTGCTTCTTTTCCCTGATCCCTGCACCAAAGTTGTCAAATCTGTTCATGTCTGATAGATGTAAATAAACTTTAATATAGGGAGAAGTGAGCCAGCATCTTCCGGACAGCTCCACGAGCCATAGAAAATCCTGTGGCAGGCACATGCGTCCTGTGGGC
Source organism: Ranitomeya variabilis (assembly GCF_051348905.1). NCBI lineage: Eukaryota > Metazoa > Chordata > Amphibia > Anura > Dendrobatidae > Ranitomeya > Ranitomeya variabilis. The sequence continues at coordinate 193,722,057 of NC_135238.1, forward strand.
CATACGTAGAGCAGGTCTGGCATAGGAGATCAAGCAGCTATCTATTAATGCATATGTCACCAATATACTGTAATACAGGTTAAGTCTAGAGCCTAGCAGGTTTGGCGGATCAAATAGCTATCAATTAATGCAGTTGTCAGCTATATAATCTAGCTAGCACTCCCATGTGATTTCATGGGCATAGCTACTGCGCCTGTGCCCTCACTGATTGAAAAAAGCAGCTCATGAGAACATCATAGATCCACTGACAAATTAATACAATACAGGATATGAAAGAGTTAAATAAAAACCTGTTGTGAATATTGTATGTTTATCCATTTCCAGTGTCATAGGTAAAGGAATATTTTTTCTGGTATAAATACGTACTTTTCATATTTATAATAGTATAAAACATTGTTTAAAAAAATTGAAGCTTATAATATTATCAATTAACATGAATCTGTCTATTAAATTGTCTCTTAAAAATTAGCATATCACATGTTTTTTTTTAATCATTAAAAGATAAAACACTGAGAAGGGTCTTGAGTTATTCATAATTGAAAGCTAATATCTAATAGTATATTCTACAATGAAATGCTCGTCTGTGATGGATAATTAATTAATTATAGAATTTCCCTTGAGAAATAACTGATAGAATAAAGTAAACATAATTAGCATTCTCAACAGGTAATCACTCAAAAAACATAATTTAAAATGAATGCATCCTCTAATAAAAACAAATTATCAGATCTTTTATTTTATTTAAAGGAAACTTGTCACAGGGTCTTGGACTACCAAATCATCGGTAAATTGTTTTCAGCATTGTCTCAGCCTGCACCCAACGCAACGGGAGCAGAAAGCTGGACATGTTATGGGTAACTCCTAAGCTCTTTACTACCTAATGTTGGCTGGGGACATATTGCCTCAACCACAGTTCTGCTTTGTTGCATCTGTATGTATGTATATATTTATGTATGTATTAGTACAATATGCCTGCAAAGAAGAAGAATACGCTATCTTTTTGGACAGGAAGAAATATTCCTATTTCAGTACCATTCCTATTTGCAGCCTGTGGCTCATGACTATGGCTTCGCAAGAACAAATAAAAAATGCTTAACAGAACAAGTACCCCTAAGAAATCTAATAAATATAACATATAATCAAGTAACCAATAAATAGGGGGTATAGAAATTAGGACTTTATAAAAGGGCAACCATAATCATAAACAGATAAGAAAGGGAAAAGACAAAAATGGTAATGAGCCCAAAATTGAAATAATATCTATAAAAATATAAAGTTTATTGTGCTAGTTGACTACAATAAAACATGAGTCCAACAGTGAGGGAAGCATCCTAAACAGCAGGCGAAGGCTGGGCACTGAAATGTGTCATTCCAACAAGAGAGGACTTTTTATGGGTATGTTTCCACTGACTACCTAGTCTTATATTGACACATTTATTGTATTGCATATCCTGACTTTTATATAGGTATATTATATGGTAATATTGATTCCGGCTACCTTATAAAATTCAATATGATGCCTTATTGTCCTTTCCAGTTGTTTATGATACTTCCCGTACTGTTGCTCTCATGCTTTCCTGCAATCAATTTGCACAATAAAGTTTAGATTGCTTTAAAGATTGTTGCAATTGTGGGCTCATTACCATTTTCTCTCTGCTATGCAAGAGGTTGTGAGTTAGAATCCTAGAACAGACCAATTTCAAAGAAGACAAAATAATAATTTACTGTAAAGAAAACTATAGAAAGACGTGGAGAGGGATGGGCGAGGAGAAGGAGAAACTACATGATGGAAAATAGAACAATCAAAGAAATGTCTGAGTTACCTGCAGTGCCACTGGCCAATCTCGCCTGTGGATCCCTGATCCAGTTGCACAAGAGAGCAAATTCTACTGGTGCATAGGGATACATCTCTATAAACTTATATATTGAGGGGAAAATAATAGAGAAAATTATTTTTCTATCCTAAAAAAATTATTAAAAAACTATGGAAAACAACAGAAACCAGTAAATAACATAGATGTCCTTGGTTTCCATTGTGACAAAGTCACTAGCAAAATACTGGAGGAGAGATATGTTTCACTGAGGTTCTTAGCTTCAGTGGTAAGAACCTAGAAAAATGCTCCAGCACACTAAGTGCTGAGAGGGGTTAATCGGCCAAGTTAAGGGACAGGTTTAGTGAACAGTATAGAATGGGAGGGCAGCTGCTCACCATATCTTCACCCCAGGTTGTGGTTTATGAGGTAAATAATCAGCCTTCTGAGTCATTCAGTGTTGGGTGTGCCTGAAGATGTGAGCTCCAGAGCTGTGTTTGAAGAAAAAGGAAGGCTGGACCTTAATTTCCCCCTATGTTTGTTTCCCCGCAGCAACACGGACTGTGCCATTTGTTTTTTTAAGTTTTCTTTTCCCGTTAGGCCGAAAAAGGCCTTGTTTAGGTTGCCAACCTTTCACTGGTTTATCCTATTCCTAAATAAACCAGTGAAAAATTTAAATAGACAGCTTTCCTGTGTCTACCTCTATGAGCAGCCGTGTGGGTCGATCTGCCACACCATGTAATCGTAACATTCCATACATTCCATATAATACAGTTAACAGATTATTTATGCTGATAGGTATTTATTGTAAAAAATAGAGTCCACAAAAAAAGTTGACACAAATGTAACTCTTACCTACGTGTCTGACAATATAGTACATATAAAAAATTACAGTTCATTTTGCCCCCCCCCAAAAAAAAAAATCTCATAAACCTAACCCTATGTAAAAATAAAAATATATGACTGTTAGAACTATGAATGATTGACTTCCCCTCAAAAAAATTGCTCGGTCACGTCATGTGTGCATCAAAAAAATATTGCTGTGTATACGAATGCTCTATAAGTAATTACATATTTATACTTATTTGCATGTGTGTACTATGTGAAGGAGCTCCTAATTTATGAATGTGCATGCATTACATTATGTTTTATCATGTGTACATTTTATTATATTGTTCCTAATGGGAATATACTGTACATGTAAATGTGCTTATGTTTACGCTGGTGAAGCCTGATGGATAGAGGGGAGGCCTGGGTGTAATTTCTGCACAGAGGTTCTTCGTTGTCAGTATTCAGCCCTGGTTCTTCTTCTGCATTTGTTAGTGAAGCCTTCCACACATAATGTTTGGGCCCCTTGTTCTCAAAATGGCATTAAGTAGTTGAAAGTATGACGAGACCAGTCCATTATCCTCCTCCAACTAAAAACAAATGCACATGAGAAAGCTGTTTCTCGCTATTTCATTCATTTTTTTAGTCAGAAGTGTGCTTATTTGGTATCTAACCCAACTATGTGATCAATGTATTCAGTTTTAGTATGACAGTAATATTTACTTAGTTGAAATTTTTGCAATTCTATATTTTTTCCAGCAGATGTATGAAGATAGTATTGAGTCACGGAGGTATTTAGTTATTTTATGGTACAGTTATCTAGTCATGGTATGGTGGTATTGTAAAGTAATGAAATGGCTTTATTGTCCACTTATGGTCTGGTAGCATTGTTCAATTAAAGTATAGTGGCTTTGACCATTCATGGTATGGTTGCATTATTATTCATGGTATGCAGTCTTGCTATAGTGTTGTTTTTAGGTCAAACCATATGGGAGGTTATCTGGTCATGTTATGGTGTTAAAATTCATTAAACATTTGGTTGTGTTGTCCAGTCATGATACAGAGGTGTTAACCAGTCATGGTATAATTTTGTCATCAGGTGGTGTCACCCAGTCAATATTTAGTAGTGTTATTAAGTAATAGTATGATGGTGATATCAAGTCAAGGGTTGGATGTGTTGTGTTGTCAAGTCATGGTATGGTATGGTGGTGATATACAGTCAAGGTTTGGTTGTCTTGTCCAGTCATAGTATGTTAGAGTTTTCTAGTGATGGTATTGTGTTTCTGTCCAGTTCTGGTATAGTGGTGTTGTACGGTCACAGTTTGATAATGGTATCATGTCATTGTTTGGTGGTGTTATCAAGTCATGGTATGGCGGTGATATCTAGGCAAGTGGTTGGTTTTGTTGTACAGACATGGTAAGATGAATACATCCAATCGATGTTGGGTTGTGTTACCCAGTCATAGTAAGGTGGTATTTTCCAGTCATGGTATTGTGTTATTGTTCAGTCATAGTATGATGATTTTATCCAGCCAAGTATGGGGGTATTATCCATTCATAGTATGTCGGTGTTATCCAGTAACAGTGTGGTGGGGTTTTCCAGTCTAATCATGTTATGGTAGCATTGTCCAGTCACTGGTGTTATCCGAGCAAGGTTTGATTGTGTTGTCCAATAATGGTCTGGTGTTACCTAGTTATGATAAGGTGGTATTGTCCAGTCATGGTATGATGTTGTTATGTAAAAGAAAAGATTACCACATATAGAACTTAAAGTGAAATATCAAACTTTAAAGGGAACCTGTCAAATCCCCCATGCCATCCAATCCAACAGCATTCACTTATTTATGAGTAAATTCCCTGCTTAACAATTCCTGTATAACAATTTTTCTGTACAAATGAGATTTTAAAAGAAAGCATTTACATTGACCCATTTTCCTATGATAATGAGGGCTTTGACTACTCGATAGTTGCCCCACACAAGACAGCACTCTGTACATGTTATCACGCCCCTGTGGGTGTGATAGCATAATTTGAAGGAGCTGTTGTCATCCTCATAAATAAGTAGAGTTACGCACTGTAAATTTTTCAAAATTCGGTTACGATTACGATCGGCAGGGAATATTGTTTTTGCAATATTCGCCGAATACAGCCGAATGTCATTGGCGTCAATGGGAGTAGAAATGAAAGAGTATGTTTGGAATCGATCGTCAAACATAAATTCAGCATGATTAAGGTACTAATATGGCAAATTCTGATTTGGCAACCTACTCAGAACATATTCGCTCAACTCTATAAATAAGTGAATGCTGCGGGGTTGGAGGGCGTGGGGGACATGACAGGTTCCCATTAATGAAAAAAGTTAAAAAGGATGTTCCTTGAATGAATTTGTATTTTTTTCATTTATTTTATGCAGTTAAACTGTAGCAGAAAAAAAGTTTCCCCTTGACTTTGTTGGTATTGAAGGTGACACTAAAAGAAGGACATGTTTGAACTACAAACTGATGTTGTTACTCATCTTTCTCTATTTTTGGATCCATTTCCCAGCTATAAGACAGATATTCAGGTTCTGATTTTCTCAACTGTACGTAAATCTTGGATTGCTGCCACATTTTTTTCTTAAATCTTAAATGCAAACAGCTGTAATCTAAAGATTACTGAAAATACACAGAAGTATTTTGAAGCTTCCCTATAGACCGATTGTGGTTGCTAAAATTGTATTTTTCAAACTCTTCTTGGCAATCATTTATTGCCGATTGTAAACAATTATAGTTTAACCCCTTAAAAGAAACCTATCAGCAAGTTTTCCCAATATAAACTATGGCCACTACCTTTCCTGTTTCTTTTATAGCAATGTAGCAAGATGTGTACAAATCCCTAATTCCCTCTGCATAGCCCAAAAAATACCTTTTTCCCCTTCCTCATCCACACAGTGTCCCCAATCTTGCTCCTGTGCAGGTGGTTTTTCCTCTTCCTTGCTGAGAGCAGAAAAGAGTACTGTGATGAGAATGCGCTGGCTTTACTTCTGGGACATTGGCGCTCTTTGGGCTCTACCAGTGTATACGCATTACAGTTCTTTGCTCTGCCCTTGGCAGGGCAAAGCAAAGTATGCCTGCAAAGGACCATGATTGAGGACACTGTATGGATGATATAGCACGCGTCATCCACATGAAGCAGGGCAGAAGGATGACTATTGCGAGGGGAAAGAGGGTTGCGAAGCAAGACCACCGACACCCATCAGACTCGACAGTGCCATATGGGGGGATAAAGAAAGTTATAATTTGAGCTATGTAGGGGACATGTGGGACTTATATATGGCTTGCTAGACTGCTGTAAAGATGGTGACTGTAGTTTATATTGGAAAAACCTGGTGACAGAATCACTTTAATGCTCCACGACATACTATTACATCATGGAGTGTGTAAAGGACTTTGGAGCAGGCTCATAATCAAAGCCTGCTGTGCACTAGGCAGATGCTGCCTACATTATATTGTTCCACAATTAAAAAAATAAAAATAAAATTAATTAAAAAAGGAGAGGTAAAAATAAAAAAGCAAACTCAAAAATTGGCTGCGAAGGTAATGGGTTAAGCAACTACAAATTCCCAAGCAAGCTGCAAATGTTTGAAATAGCTTGGATAGTTATTTTAGTATTTTAGAATTGAAATGACACATGCAATAGTTACTGAAACTGTATTCTTTACAGATGAGTGAATCTTCTGAGAATCGAGTTTGGCAGATTGTTCTAATTTAGCAGAAAAATTTGATTTGCATCAAAGTTGTTCTATGATAATGTAATGTTTCTTATTATGTTCTTAGCGCTCTACACAGATGGGGTGAAACACAAGGTGAAAAATACTCACCTTCCCAGTTACCTGTCCAGCCACCACAGCGCGTTGTCTGGTGATCCTCATTTCCTCTCTATTCTTCCACAGTCTGCAGTAGGTCCTAGAAATCATGATAGCATAATGTCATAAAGAATGTCATTGAAGGCCTAGTCAGTACCTTGGACCACATGTGTTGTGGCGTCTGAAGTCTACTTGGAGCTAGAAGCCCAGCATCAAGTGAAAATTGTGGTAAAAGACACCATAGAAGACATGAGCACTAAAGGTGAGAGGATCAATCTGCAGAAGATTCAGTTCAAAATGAATTTCCTGAAATTTGTGATTTCACATGAATTGGAAAATTTTGAGATTCAATCAACGGCACGGAAAGCTTGTTCGGCACCATTTCCCACACTGCTGAAGCATCAGAGAGCAGACTAACGTCATTTTGCATTTCTGCGGGGGCTCCCCATAATGCCCTATAGCTGTGGCATCTTACAAATTATCATACCTTGTACAGTAGTAGTCAGTACTTAGATCATCACAGATCAGCAGTTCCTGGTTCCCAATGGCACAATCATTTTCAATCTCCAGAGTCACTGGTAGGTCTTTCTGTCCGATAAAGTGTAAGCTCTTATGGTCAGCAGGTTCCTCTCTCTTTCCCTCACGTATAGAGTGTTAGCTCTTATGGCCAACAAAGTCATATTTCTCTCCATCTCCTGTACATTGCAAGCTCTTACAATCAGTGAGGTCCTCGCTCTCTTCTGTAGAATAGACGGTAAGTTCTTATGGTCAGCAGGGATCTCTCTCTCCTCCCATGTATTTTCTGAGCAATTACAAGATATCCAGTATTGAATTTCATGCAATTTTTTTAGCCGCAAATCATTTTTTTGGGGAAAATTCAGCAAAGTTGGCAAACTCAAATTCCAAAAGATCAAGTCATCTCCAGTGAGCACTAAACAGCAGGCTGGGAAGGCAGAACAGGTAAACAATGGGGTAAGAATTTTTTTTTCAGTATTTTGCTAGCTAGAATTCAGCAAAATGGCCTAGTATTCATCAAATACAGCCCAAATCTATAAGGCATCCTATGTCTCCATTTTTGCATTTTTTTTGTGTACACCTATTGCTTTGTTCTTCAATATATTTGTATAATTGGTCCTATGTATAATCAATGGTCTCTTAACTGTTGCATTGAGGCTGACGTGGAATGATAGTTGTTTTTAGCAACAGCTAGAGAGCCACAGATGTCAAATTGCTTCTATATTTAATTTGATACCTTGAGTGAAGCAGATTTTTTTTCCAGTGGAGTTCTTCTGTAGAGACGTCTTTTATTAATCCCAAGATTTCACATCTTTCTGTTATTATCTTAGCAATGTCTCATCCAGAGTATGTAACTACGACAGTCAATCACAGCTCATCATAAGAACAAGCTGTCTGTAGTGATAGGAGGGGGTGATGATTGGTTGCTGTCAGATTAAGTGGATGAGACTTCATCACGCACCACTGTAACCAAGAAATTATAGGAACACATACAATGACAGTGGAGGGAGTCAACAGCCATTGTTTTGTTGCATTCATTGGAAATCATTTTTTTATATGATGCCTTTAAATAATCTCTTTAAAGACCAAATGACCCCCTTTTTCAGTCCGTGGCCAGTGTTCAAAGGAGATTGTGATTTTCTCTATTCATAGCACAAGAGATCAGATGATCGCAGCTTTAAGTCTCTTAAGCGGAATATTAAATACTCTAAAAAGTGAAAAACGTTTTTAAAAATTTGGACAAAAAAACAAAATCCAAAAGTTCAAATCACACCCTTTTGTCCCATTAAAAATAGAAACAATTAAAAAAAAATGCACATATTTGGTATTGCTGCATTTATAAAAGTCTGATCTATAAATATATAAATGAAATTAATCTGATCGGTAAACGGAGTAACAAAAGAAAATCAAACCGCCAAAATATTTAGCCGTCGGAACCTTGCAACTAAATGCAATAAGAGGTTTTCAAAACATTGTATGTACACCAAAAGTGTATCAGTAAAAACTTCAAGGTACAAAAAATAATCCATCATATAGACTCATATCAATAAAAATGAAAATGTTTTGGGTATTGGAAAATTGTGACAAAAGAAAATTATTTTTTTTTCAAATTTACGAATTTATTTTTACCACTTAAATAAAAAATACACTATATATGTTTAGTGCCTGCGTATTTCTACTGACCTGGAAAATCATATTTCCAGGTCAGTTTTACCATATACTGAACATGTTAAATAAACACCCTCCCCCTAAAAAATTGTGGAATTACACTTGGAAATTTTTTCCTGCTTTCCTGTGCATCACATGATAAAATGAATGATGTAATTCAAAACTACAACTCGTCCAGCAAAAAACAAGCCCTTATACGACTCTATTGATAGAAAAATGAAAAAGTTATGGCTCTTGGCAGAAGGGGAGGAAAAAATAAAAACAAAAAAACTGAAAATCGCCCTGGGGTGAAGAAGTTAGTGGCATTTGATGTATGTTTAGGGTTGTCATCTTGTTGCAGAGTAAATTTGGAGCCAATCACATGCCTCCCTGAAGATATTGCTTGATGGATTTCTCAGCATCAAGGACTCCATCAATCCTGACGAAATTCCCAACTTCATTTGCTGATGTGCAGTCCAAACATGCAGGGAACTTCCTCCATTCTTCACTGTCACCTGCAGATACTCATTATTGCACCGCTCTCCAGTATAGATGCTCAAACTGACCAAGATGGCCATTTGCCAAATCTCAAGGATTTTACATGGAAATTTGATTTGCTTCAAAGTTAATAGGTGCACATTGAATGTTACTTTTCATGCTCTGGGATCTGAGTTGCCCGCCAGGGCCGTGGGGAACTCGGTACTTAAAGGGATGCGTCATGGTGGTGGCGACCTGGTCGGTGGCCCTGGGCGCCCATGTTAAAGGGACGGTCTTTAAAGGGGTTAGTTGAATAATAAAAGTTTGTGACGCCACCTGTGGTATCCATTCAGAGATGACCGACGCTGCTTAAAGGGGGCTGCTGGGGTGATGTTATGGCAGCTGGGATGGTATGGCTTCCCACAGGTGAAGCTGGGTCCCCAGGGCTCCCCATGTAGTAAGGACAGGTGGTAGGTGGTGTAGAAATAAACGGAGGACACA